>NW_015505993.1:345950-351724 GCF_001515645.1 Sinocyclocheilus grahami
AAAGTGCCAGACGCCATTGAATGTGAGCATTTGCCCACTCAAGTCGGTTACGACGACGAACTGCAGTCAGGTCGAGACTTCAGACCTCAGCTTCCCTGAGATGGTTTCTGACAGTTTGTGCAGAAATTCTTTGGTTATGCAAACCGATTGTTGCAGCAGCTGTCCAGGTGGGTGGTCTCAGACGATCTTGGAGGTGAAGATGCTGGATCTGGAGGTCCTGGGCTGGTGAGGTTACACGTGGTCTGCGGTTGTGAGGCCGGTTGGATGTACTGCCAAATTCTCTGAAACGCCTTTGGAGACGGCTTATGGTAGAGAAATGAACATTCAATTCACGGGCAACAGCTCTGGTGGACATTCCTGCAGTCAGCATGCCAATTGCATGCTCCCTCAAAATTTGCGACATCTGTGGCATTGTGCTGTGTGATAAAACTGCACATTTTAGAGTGGCCTTTTATTGTGGCCAGCCTAAGGCACACCTGTGCAATAATCATGCTGTCTAATCAGCATCTTGATATGCCACACCTGTGAGGTGGATGGATTATCTCGACAAAGGAGAAGAGCTAACTTACACAGATTTAGACAGATTTGTGAAAAATATTTGAGAGAAATAGGCCTTTTGTGTACATAGAAAAAGTCTTAGATCTTTGAGTTCAGCTCATGAAAAATGGGGGCAAAAACAAAAGTGTTGCGTTTATAATTTTGTTCAGTGTATATATGGTATAGCCTGTAACATCTTGTGATTCATGACAATGAGTAACAAATTAAATAAATTATTGAAAGTAATATTGAAAATATATTATGGACACCAAATGTACCTGCAATTATAGAACCACCCTTATGTCTTTGGTACTGACAGTGTGCTGTGACGTGAAATTTAAAAATAGCGGGATAAGTTGCTAACTATATATATATATATATATGTTTTTACATTTTTATAGGTGCATTAGATGAGGCTCTGCAGTACATTGAAGAGCTGGAGGCAAGGCTGCAGAAAATATCACTAGAGAAACAAACAATAGTGAACAGATTTTGTGTTTCTAATCAAACAATCAGATATTACACAAAGTGTTCTGGGAGTCTATTTGTCCATCTGCCAGCAATCTTGTGTACTGGACCAAGGCACAGAGGATGGGGCAGGAAGCATTCCCAAGCCCTAGCCCTGCACGGAAAATCCAGCTCATAGATGAACTGTTCATTTACTGCTGTTGGGTACCTGCTGGACTGAGGGAACAAGTTATCGCTGACATTTTCAGGGTAAGCGTGGCCACAGTGAGCAGGGCCATTATCACCTGGGCTAATTACCTGTTCTTTGTGTTGGTTCAGTACCCATTTGGATGTCCAGGCAACAAATAGGCGAGTCATCCTGGACTGCACAGAAATCCGCTGTGAAGGCCCTACATCGCTGATACTCCACTCTGAGATCTTCTCCAGTTACAAGAGTACTACAACATTCAAAGGTCTGGTTGGGGTAGCTCCGTGTGGTGCAGTGACTTTCATCTCCCAGCTTTACACCGGTTCAATCTCTGACAAAGAAATCACGAAGAAATCTGGCATTTTTGACCTGCTTGAGCCTGGAGATGTGGTCATGGCAGACAAGGGGTTCACTATTGAAGATATGCTCTCCAGTGTTGGTGCTAGACTGATCATTCCACCTTTCAAATGTGCCATGCAGTTCAGCAAACAGGACTGTGAAAAAACACAGGCCATTGCACGCCTCAGAATTCTGGTGGAATGGGTGATTCAAAGTGTCAAGGAAAACCACATCTGGGTTTCTGTTGTGCCACTCACCTTGTCAGGAAGCATTAATCAGATCTGGCATAATTGCTGTTTTATGGTTAATTATCAGGGACCAATGTTTCTTGAGCAGTGAATGTATATTAGTATATTAGATTTTTTTAGAACGACTGTGATTATTACAATAGTAGTGTTTTAGTGTTAACTTTTGATCTGATGTTTGAAGTTCAATGGGGAGACGAGAGTGGTGAAACTGTTTAGCATCTCCTTGATAGTGGGGGGAACCATTGGCCATTTAGCACCCATATAAATGTAGAATCTGGGGCCAGGACTGTAATTTATATGCAAATGTAAAAAGGCTAAGAGGGGTCTCTAATGACTGCGCCAGTGTGGAGTTTGGCAAGCCGTCGCCTGGTGTCTGTGTTCTCTGTGTTCTCTTTATTGAGTATATTTGTCTTGTTTGTGCACGTCTGCACAAAAAGTTACCACAGTGCTTGCTTGTGATCGCTCGTTTGTTCTTAATCTACGATGGACCGTAGAAACTGTTTCTGATTCAAATCACGGAGGGTACAAGACTCCTGATGCCCCGTTCCTGTCTATGTTGTCATCTGAAATACGTCGCTTACCGGACTGTGAATATCATCAGAGGAAGAAACGCTATAGAAGACGGGGAACACGCAGTGGTGTGTTAGTACGCGTGAGGAGGTACCTCCACGCGTCGTCGCTTGGAGGCTCGAGTCATGCGGACTCTCGGAGTCTGTGAACTTGGTCCACTCTCTGAAGTTTGTCCTAAAGATTATAACTTTTTGTCGTGAACTTTTTGTCTTGCCTCGGAATTGTTTTCTAGTTTTCAAGTTCAGATATTTAAGATGGACGGCTGTAATCCACTGTTATGTATACTTGTTTATAGACCCCCCAAGTACAATAAGGATTTTATAAGTGAGTTCTCAGATTTTTTTTATCCTCTGTTGTGCCAAATGCAGATAGGCTCTTGATATTGGGCGATTTTAACATACATGTTTGTTGTCCATCGAAGCCTATTGTAGGGATTTCTAGTACATGAACGGACACTGCTATGCCCTTATCAGCCATCATGAGGTATCTATACCAATCACCCCCAGCACATGACTCCAATATTCTGGGTCGACTTCCTGCCGGGTCTTGTCGTCATCCACTCAGAGGAGTGATTAAAGATGAATCCAATCAGGAGACAACAAAGTGTTTTGTATCAGGACTGAAAAGTTTCGTTCACAACATATAGAAACCCCGAAGTCTTGTGACCACCAATGGATGGAACTATTATGTCCAAACAGGAAAAGGACAGTAATTTAATCACGCCCTCGGGCCTGCCAGCACGGGATATACAGCGTGACGCCACATTACTTTTTGACCACCTGCTTCCTGCCCTGTCTGGAACCCTTACAAACTTCTCTTACAACAAAAGAAACAGAACCTTGCATGACGATTTTAAAAGACAAATCTTTTAAAAACTCCTAAGTAGTGAAAATGTATCCACTGTATGTGTTATGCCGTATATATATATTTGATGTGTTTATTGGAATCTATGATATTTTAATATTTGCCTTATAACTATTTTTTAGCAGACAAAGCATTTAATATGCGTGTATGATATGTGAAGTTTAGTATCGGGAGAGAGCTTGTTTTATTCACAGAAAATTGGTGTAAGTGAAAAATTGATATTCGGCATCATTTTCCGGTGATGATATTTTTATAAGAAGTTCTTAAAAACTTGCAGAAATACTCGCCACAAACAGCATGTGATTCATGCATGATAAGGAACCGTATGGGGCATGGCTAAACCCCGCAGCCACCATCTGATTGGACCACGACCTGTGGGCTGGACAAAAGTCAGCCTGCTTAAAATTGGACACAAAGTCTTACGCTCTCTCTCTCAAGACCCTTTGGCTTTCCGCCTTGGTGAGCGTGACAAAAGCGCTCCCACGCCATAACACCGCACAGCGAGACCATCTAAGAACTCAAACACTTCAGTTGAACCTTCGCGATCTTCAAAGAACTTAAAGTCTTGCAAACTCAGGCTTTTAGCAGGACTGCTGAAGCCTCTTCCGTAACCTGGCAACCAACCAACCCACCGAGGGCTTCCCCAAAAGGACGTCATCCAAACGTCATTCCGGCGTCAAAGTGACCAACCAATCAGCAACGGAATTTCCCTCCAGCAGCCAGCCAGGAAGCCTGTGTCAGCACCGAGGAACAACTCCGCTTTTCAGCTGTCATCCAAAGCAAAACGCAAGTAAGCAAACAAAGCTCCTATCTGCTGAAATCAGTGTTGAACTGGTGAATTGCGTTAAGCAGTAAACTTAAGACAAACCTCTGCTTTGTGAATTCTCTCAGGTGAATTTAAAACCACTCGTGGAAACGAGTGTTAGAACTTTGAAACTACATGCAACTCCGTTAACTCATTCCTTCAATTTTCTGAGCTGTATATGTGTGTGTGTGTGTGTGTGTGTGTGTTTTAGCCTAGTTTTAATGTAATCTAGAATAGCCAATAAAATTCATGTTTCATTTATAAAGGATCATTGTCTGGTGTCGTGAAATTTTAAAGTCAAAACCTTTGCCAAAGATCATTGTTACCTCTCTAAGAGCTTATAAATTTTCAAAGAACGTATTTACCCGTGGCCAGGAAAATACATAGTCAATTTGCTAAAATATACTGACATTAACTTCTCGCTGGCCGAGTAGCTGTTAAAGTGTAAAATAACAAATTTGAAATCAGTTTTAATCAGGTGGATCTCGAATTTTCAGATCCGAGTCCTTTCAAAACCTGAATTAATTAATAATAATTAATTCCCTAAAATTAAGTAATCAGGTCATTACACTATGGTTAAAGAGTTTCTACAAATTATCGACTCCTTCAATCTTATACAATCTGTTGTTGGTCCCACTCATAACCAAGGGCACAGACTTGATTTAATTTTATCTTATTGTCTTTTAGTTAGTGATGTAGGTATCAAAGATTTTTTTCTGCCTGATCATAAGTCTATTATTTTTAACATAGCTGTTACTAGTTCGGTACCACACCCTGCCTTGGTAGGCCGGTATGTTCGTTCTTTTAACTCATCCACATCTTAAAAATGTTTAGATGCTTATTTTATTCCCCCTATAACTCATGAAATAGAGTCTAACTGTCTTGGAGCTAATCCCGACGAGCTAGTTAATAAGTTTAATGGGCTATGTTCAAATATACTTGATGCTGTTGCCCCTTTTAAATTGAAAAGACCTAGAAGTTGTGTACATCCTTGGTTTAATGATGAAACTAGGGCGATTAGACAGAAATGGAGAAAAGCGGAAAGAAAGTGGAAGAGGGATAAATTACAAATATCATATAACTGCGTCAAAGAGTGTATGATTCACTATCAAAAAACTGTTAAGATTGCAAAGGCGAATTATTTCTCTGATCTCATTGCTAAAAACGCTCATAGTCCAAAAATATTATTTAATACCATCAATAGTGTGATAAATCCGATGTCTAATTTATATCCGGATCCATCTCCTATAGCCTGTGAAAACTTTCTTAAGTTTTTACTGACAAGATCGATGTTATAAGATCATGTATTGTTCCCTCCTTTCTGGACTTCCCCCAGTCCACATAAATTTCTACATATTTATCTGAATTTACTCCAGTGTCTCACAGTTACCTGGTGTAACGAATCAGCTCATGAGGAAATATGAATAATTAATCATAACTAGTTATAATTAATTATGAATATTTAGATCTGCTGTAGATATTTATCTGACCTCTCAGGGTCAACTGTCTTGTCAATTCTAAGAACATTAATTTCCTGGTTAAGGGAAATAACTTTCTTACTGTACAATTCTACAAAAGCTTGTAGACTTTTTGCATTAAATAAGCACTTCTGTGAGTGCTTCTCTAATGTAACAATAAACCTTGCACTTTTTTAAAGAATTCCAAAACAGGTTTTTACTGTAAGTTAAAACCAGTTTAAACATATATGCAGTTATGTGTGCCTCACACTAAAGTACAGTATTACACCTTTAATTTC
>NW_015505993.1:351908-355435 GCF_001515645.1 Sinocyclocheilus grahami
CCCGCCTCTCAAGATGGGCTTGTCCAATGAGGAAGTCCGGAATCTCAAGTGGGAGTTCTGAGATACTGGGGCGTTTTTATGGCCCTTTGTTTGAAAGCATGGTAATTTGCATATGAAACTTGTATAACAATTATTAAAGACTCTTAGAACACTAATATGTTGTGTAGGTGTAAACATACAATATACACTCTCAATTAGATCATCCGAATATGAATTCATAGATACTAAACATGGTAGGATTATACATATGTAAACTGACAGGAGTGTGTTTCGATTATAAGCCTGCATAACAGTATACAATTTCAAAGATCAAATACACGATGACAATAATATACCCAATGACCTGAAGGATCATGTGTGTTCATTCAAATAAAGGTTTTCCTATTAATTAATTAGCAAAGAAAAGTCCTTCCCTTGTGGATTTTCCTTATGGGCAAGGAAGCGATTTTCTTCATCTAAATTCCAGGAGGTCGTAAATGTATCGGGTGTCAGGGTTGCCATGGAACCAGGGGCCTGTTCGGCTTCCTGGGGTGTTACAGAGTATTTGTTAAATCTAGCTAATAAAATATATATTGTGTGTTTGAGTGGTCCAGACGCTACACTGGTGCAAATTATTTATAAAATGAAGCCCACTTTTTGTTCACTGGATGTTGTTCCTCCTCGTCTCTTATTAGAGACACTTGACACTATTAGTCCTAGTTTACGATCAATAATTAATAGCAGTTTAATCAGTGGAATAGTCCCATCTTATTTTAAGCATGCCACTGTGCAGCCAGTACTCAAAAAAACAAGTCTTGATCCAACAGTTTTAAATAATCACCGTCCCATTTCTAAATTGCCGTTTTTATCAAAAGTTTTGGAGAAAGTTATGTTTAATCAGCTTTCTTCTTTTCTACAGGAAAATGGTAATTTCAATAAATATCAGTCTGGCTTCAGACCTCAACAAAGTACAGAATCTGCATTGCTAAAAGTATTAAACAACTTATTGTTGATTGTTGATTACATTTCTCAAGGCAATTGTGCTGTTTTAATTTTGCTGGACCATTTGACACTCTCGATCATGGCATTCATTTAAATCTCTTACAGCAAATTAGTATTCAAGGACGTGTGTTAAACTGGTTTGTATCTTATTTAAAGGATCAAACCTTCTCTGTAGAGACTGGCAAATATTCATCATCTTGTGCACCAGTTTTGTATGGGGTTCCACAGGGCTCAATTTTGGGTCCTGTTCTATTTTCTTTATACATGCTTCCTTTGTATGCTATATTTAAGAGGCACAATGTTTCATACCACTGTTATGCAGATGATACTCAGTGTTATGTTCCCTTGCACCCAAAGGATGTCTCCAGTTTACAGTGTCTGTTTGATTGTCTGAGAGATGTTAAAGAGTGGATGTCTGCCAACTTCCTTCAGTTAAATGAGTCTAAGACTGAGGTCTCAATTTTTGGCTCCCCTGCTTCTACAGAGGTTGTGGCCAGTAAACTGGGACCTCTATCTGGTAATCTTCATTCTCATGTCAGAAATTTAGACATTACTTTTGACTCTGCTTTGACTTTCGATAAACAGATCAATGCTGTGGTTAGAAGATGTTTTTATCAGCTAAAGAATATTGCAAAGATGAAGTCATTTTTAACATTAAGAGACATGGAGTCTGTAATACATGCTTTTATCTCATCCAGATTAGATTATTGTAATGTATTGTGCTTGGGTGTTTCACAGTCTCTATTGTCTCGTCTTCAACTTGTTCAAAATGCTGCCGTTTGATTGTTAACTGGAACAAGGAAGAGGGAACATATTTCACCAGTGTTGATCTCTCTCCACTGGCTCCCAGTTCAATATCGTATCCATTTTAAAAACATTATTGTTTGTTTATAAGGGTTTCCATGGACTGGCTCCATCATTTATCTCCGATCTCCTTCTGTTCCATTGTAATGCCTCCAGGGAACTTAGATCAACTAGTAGTCTTCAGTTGACTGTTCCAAGGACACACTTGAAATCGAAAGGAGATCGTGCCTTTTCAGTGGCTGCTCCACAGCTATGGAACAAGTTGCCACCCTATATAAGAACTGCACCAACATACGCTGATTTTAAGTCTCTTCTTAAAACTTATTTTTTTACTGTTGCTTATGGTCATAAGCAAGCGCAGTGGCATAACTGTAGTGTACTATCTTTCGCTGTGTTCTATGTTTATTTTAGTATTTTTGTTATATGCTTACATTTTGTACAGCAACTGACTTTGCTCTATAAATAAATATGACTGACTGACTGACTGACTGACTAAACATAAAACCCCAAAGATCATCCATGATTTTAAGCAGATGTCACAGAATCCCCTCTTTTGGCTGATGAAGTTCACCTGCAAACATCGTCAGACAACAGTTGTCATGATGTTCGGACAGCAGGTGAATCATGATGATCGGATAGCAGGTGGATCATGATGGCTGGATGGCAGGTGGATCCTGATTGTCAGATGCTAGGTGGATCAGGAAGGCCAGATGGCAGGTGGATCCTGATTGTCAGATGGTAGGTGGATCAGGAAGGCCGGATGGCCGGTGGATCCTGATTGTCAGATGGTAGGTGGATCAGGAAGGCTGGATGGCAAGTGGTTTCTAATTTTCCTCAGCCTTTGGATCCTCAGCTTGAGGTTTAACCTTGGTCAGGTTCAGCATTGTCTCTGCCTGGGTCCCCCTTTTCTGGTGGCTCCATTTGAAGGTTTGAGGAAGGGCAGCTGTGCACCTGTTCATGGACCTTTGCACCCCGTTGACTCTGTTAAACAGGACAAAGGCAAGACCAAGTGTTAGGGTGTACCTGATTGCTGTGGCGAGGCAAAGTGCCGTGTCGGCAGAGGTCCAGGATCGGGCAACAGGAAAGGTGGTCTGGACAGGCAACCGAGACAGTGCTTGGAGGGCTGTGTCGATTGGGGTGATGTCAATCATATGGGATCCCCCTTTCTCAATGATCAGTTCCAATTCAGGTTCCAGGGTGAGACTGTGATCCTTGAAGAAGGCTGGAATTTCCACCTCGGATTGGTACTCTTCACTTGGAAGGTGGTACAGCGCCAGGTCCCCGAGGTAGAGGATGGCACCTTTGGGCACTTGAATCCACATACTCTGGTTGGGCAGGCTGACATCGGTGGCAGTGTCATGCTGGTCATAGGTCAGTGTGGTGGTACGGATGGGCGTGTTGACAAGCCACTGATTTCCCACAATCTCTGCTTGCGTTTCTGTGACTTGTGTGCGAGTCTTGGCCTCAGCAGGGCAGACTGTCTCTTTGCATGGGTTGTAACTAGAGATTGACCAATATATCGATTTCCCGATATTTTTCCCGATATTTAAGAATTTTACCATAAACAGATATCGGGTTTGTAATATCGGATTTACCAATAAACGCCGCCATCTTGTGGGTGTTTTGAGAATTGCATGCAGGATCGCCATTGCAGCGCATCGAGGGGAGACGAGACAACAACGGCATGGTGCATGCACTTGATTTGCTGTAGTTAGTAAACTTTATTTAACATAACAGCCATT
>NW_015505993.1:355474-393986 GCF_001515645.1 Sinocyclocheilus grahami
GCCACTGATTTCCCACAATCTCTGCTTGCGTTTCTGTGACTTGTGTGCGAGTCTTGGCCTCAGCAGGGCAGACTGTCTCTTTGCATGGGTTGTAACTAGAGATTGACCAATATATCGATTTCCCGATATTTTTCCCGATATTTAAGAATTTTACCATAAACAGATATCGGGTTTGTAATATCGGATTTACCAATAAACGCCGCCATCTTGTGGGTGTTTTGAGAATTGCATGCAGGATCGCCATTACAGCGCATCTGAGGGGAGGGGAGACAACAACGTGCACAGGTAAAGTATACTTACTTGCTTTGCTGTAATTAGCAAACTTTATTTAACATAACAGCCATTAATGCACAAATTAGATGTGTTTCATAAATGCCTGAAATGTAGCTAGTTTATGCAGCTTGTCTCTAAGCAATGGAGACGAGCTCACGGAGTCACGTAAGATAATACGTCAAGTCCCGTCCCAATAAAGATGTAACTTTGCATGAATTAAATAATACAGCCATGAATGAGCACAAGTTGAAAATAAAAGCGCTGAATTTAATTCTCTCTCTGTTGTATATTTGCTCATCATTAGTCTCGTGAAGCCGCTTTCATATTGCTGTTCACTGACCGGTTTGATGTGGTTTATGCTCAGGAAATGCTCCAGCACGGCCACCGCATGTAACTTTTAACAAGATTCACTTGTTTGAAACACCGTAATTATATAAACATTTACTATATAACCATTAATTCGCTAATAAACATCCAAGTAAACACAACTCTATGGAAATTAAATAATTATCATCTCCGCGAGCGACCGCTGTTTGAGTATAGTTCTGTGTAAATGCACAGATAAACAGCGCTTTGTCAGCAGGTATTTCATAATCTAGAATGACAAAAACATTATTAATAATTCTGATATAACATACCAGTTGAGAAATGCAATAAAATACGATGTTTTGTTTGTTATATTCCAATATTCCAGAGAATATTATTCAGTTATTTAACATTATCCAGTGAATTATTCTTCACTCTTTAGCCTATTAAACAGCTTATAAATCTACTAAAACTGTAGTTTAAAATGAAGTATTACATTTCTGCAAAGTTGATATGACTCCTGTCTTTAATTTATTTTCTCCATTTTAAAACTTTAGACATTCTACATTTATTTTGCTTATTGTTAATATTAGTGTTGCTGCTGATGCTTTTTATAAATACAATTATTTTTGTAATATGAAGATTAAAATTTACATGAAAGACTACTAATTTTCAACACTTTTTTTTTAAAGATGACTGAGAGGAAAACCCAAAGTGAAGTATGGACTTACTTCACTCAGTCATTGCCAGGGCTGCAAAGAATGCCAAATGAATGTGAGCATGGGGTCAAAATCTAAAACAACAAAAAATACCTTCAACCTGTGGATCCACCTAAAGATACATCACTCAACTATCTTTGAAGAGGCAAAGAAAAAAAGAGATGCTGAAGAGGAAAATACATCAAGCCACATTCAAGCTTCTCTTCCTATGATGTTTGATAAGCAGACAAAGTGGAAGACATCTGATGTCCGCTCAAAAAAACTAAACAGGCTGATTACAGAAATGATTGCTACAGACAATCAGCCTTTCAACTTTGTTGAAAATAAAGGCTTCCAGAGACTCATGGCTACTGCAGAACCAAGATATTCTCTAAAGAGTGAGAAGTTCTACAGAACAGAGGTGTTGCCCAGTATTCACAGCAGTATCGTTGAGAAGGTTAAAGCACTGCTAAAACCTGATAAAGCAGGTTATATCTTGGCTTTTACCACAGACTACTGGTCCGGTACAACTGAATCCCTCATGAGTCTCACATGCCATTTTATTGATGATCAATGGATTCGCAGACAAGTAATTCTAAACACAAAAGCAATGACTGGATCACACACTGGGGAGTACATTAGTGAGATGTTCTTGGGAATGCTGGAAGAATGGGAAATTGACAAAGACAGAGTGGTTCTTGTTCTCAGGGACAGTGGTGCTAATATTGTCAAAGGTATGAGAATTGCTGAACTGCCTGACATGAGCTGCAGTGCCCACATATTACAGCTTGTTGTCAATGATGGCCTCAACTCACAAAGAGCTGTCCAAAATATTCTGTCAGTGCTGAGAAGCTGTGATACCCATTTTAATCATTCCTTACTAGCCAAACAGCGTTTAGCAGTGATCCAGCAGGACCTTCGGCTTCGACATTCCATCATTCAGGCTGTGCCAGCCCGATGGAATTCCACCTTGCACATGCTGGTCAGGATGCTTGAGCAAAAAAGGGCTTTGAACATATATGCCAGTGAGCATGGTGGGTTCACTAGCCTGAGTGCTGAGCAGTAGAATATTGTCAGTAATCTTATTGACACCCTTTCTCCAGTGGAAGAGGTCACTCTTGAGATGAGCCACTACGAAAGTTCAGCGTCATGCATCATCCCATATGTCAAAGTTCTGAAGATGTTGCTCAGCAGCCAAGGTCCCTCCTCTCATGGGATTAAAACAATGAGACAGGAGATGCTGGAGAGTCTCACCAGATGGTTTGCAAAAGTGGAGGAGGTGAAATGTGCAGTCCTTGCCTGTCTTCTGGATCACACCACACTGTCAAATGCAAAAGAGTGGCTTAAGGAGGAGACAGAGAGCTTAGAGCAAGACAATGCACAAACCATACAATGTGAAGAAACACAGCCAGATGATCCTAGCACCCTTTCAAAAAGGCTGAAAAAGACAGAAGAAAACCAGAAGAAACTGACTGATGAGATGTATGACACTATGCTTGGCGCTAATTCTGAAGTTGCTGGGTCTAGCCTTGAAGGAGAGCTTCAGCAGTACCTTCTGGAATCAGTGATTGATAGAAGGATGGGCAAGCCACTTGAATGGTGGAAACAAAATGAGAAAAGGTTCCCCATTCTTGGTCCTCTGTCAAGTAAGTTTCTTTGCCCCCCACCTTCTTAGGTGCCCAGTGAGAGAGTCTTCAGTGAAGTCGGAGCCATTTATGAAAACAAACGAAGCAGGCTTACCAGGCAGAATGCTGAAAGACTCTGTTTTCTACACTACAACCTAGTTCTGCTCAACTGGGAGTATTAAGCTACATTAAAATAGCAATGCTATTTTTTTCAGGTGGTTTAGATTGTTTTTTGTTTTTTTTAATTGGTTAGAAATACTTATGTGCTTTATTTATTTTACCTCATCAAAGATTTTATTTTTAAACAAAAACAGTTTAGTAACACTGCATTTTTTTATTTTTTGCACTTTCAGACCCCTCTATTTATTGGTGTATAAATAAGATTTATTTTGTTTTCTATGCAAGGAGGGAGTGATTGTTATAAATAAAATGGTTTGTTCAGTGCAGTGGTGTTGTAATCATGTCAAAAACAGAAGTATAACAGTAAATAAATATCGGTTCTGCATATCAGTTATCGGGCACATAAACACACAAATTATCGGTATTGTATCATACTAAAAAAATCTATATCGGTCGATCACTAGTTGTAACCCGCCGATTCCTTCAGTGTTGTCTTGGAGGAAGGGCTTGCTGGGGCAGAGTTAATGAATGTCTTTGGTCGAGATGCTTGGACTGGTTAGGACAGTCTTTTGTTTTGAGAACTACAGCGGGGCCTAGTTAGCACTGATGGCCATGAGCACCAGGGGAAGTTTCTTCTGGTTAGCAGACACGTATTTTCTTATCATGCTGACCACAGTCTGATTCGTCCATTCCACTTGGCCCGAAGAAATTGGATGGTGACTATGTGCAGTTGTGCTTGTATTTGCCTCGCCACAGCAATCAGGTACACCCTAACTCTTGGACTTGCCTTTGGAGTTTCCAAATCTGCTGCATGATCGCAGCTGTGAAATGGGTGCCTCTGTCTGAGTTGACTCTCAGCGGCAGCCCGAACCTGGAGAAGATGTGATTCATCAGGAGGTATGCTGTATTTTGAGCAGTTTCATTGGGTGCTGGGAGGCATTCTACCCACTTTGTGAACTGGCACACGACTGTGAGGAAATACTTGTTGCCTCTTGTTGACCTGGGTAAGGGTCCGACCCAGTCAATTTGAAGGTCTGACCAAGGAAATGTGACTCCTCTGCGCTGCAGTGGGGCTCTGTGGTTTGGGTTCGCCGGTTGGAATTGGCAGCAAAAAAGGCATCCTTTCACGTACTCTGCCACATCTTGCTGCACACCGGGCCAGTATGCCACTTGTTTTAGTGTCTCATAAGTGGCTCTTGTGCCGTGGTGTCCCGCACATGGTGCGTCGTAAGCATACATCAGCACCACCCCCCTTTGGCAGTGTGGCACCACAAGTCTTGGTGCAGTGAGGTCATCAGGGGCATAAAACAGAATGTTGTCTAGCACACGCAGCATGTGTGTTCCGTGGTATAGCCGTTTGAGGCTTGGGGCAGCAGCAAGTTCATCTGGTGTGATAGGGTGGCTGGAGGGGTCAGAGAGGTGGTGAAGAATAGTTTTGATGGTGGAGTCAGAGGCTTGCATGTCAGCAATGTCATTAGTGGAGATTTGAGGAGCCAGCGTAAGCACCGGGCCAGTATGCCACTTGTTTTAGTGTCTCATAAGTGGCTCTTGTGCCGTGGTGTCCCGCACATGGTGCGTCGTAAGCATACATCAGCACCACCCCCCTTTGGCAGTGTGGCACCACAAGTCTTGGTGCAGTGAGGTCATCAGGGGCATAAAACAGAATGTTGTCTAGCACACGCAGCATGTGTGTTCCGTGGTATAGCCGTTTGAGGCTTGGGGCAGCAGCAAGTTCATCTGGTGTGATAGGGTGGCTGGAGGGGTCAGAGAGGTGGTGAAGAATAGTTTTGATGGTGGAGTCAGAGGCTTGCATGTCAGCAATGTCATTAGTGGAGATTTGAGGAGCCAGGGTAAGCGCCTGTGAGGTAGGAATTGTGGTGGGTTGAGTGTGTTTGCTGAACACCTCATGTGGCTGAACCTCATTTTGGCTGAAGGATTGCACATTACACACCTCTGATACTTAAGAGTTCGATTCTGTCTCTTGGCTTCGCTTTGAAGTCTGTCAAAAAGTTGGCTTGACATTAAAGTGAGGTCAGCTCCAGTGTCCACCAGGGCCTCCAGTCTCACCTCATTTTCCAATTCCAAACAACACAGGGCCTGTGTTGTTTCCTGTCTTCCCTGTTTAAGGTCCATGGCGGTAATCAGGCCTTGCTCTGACTCTGGGTCAGAGAACTCCTTAATCAAAGCCTGCTGCAGTTGCTGGTAATTCACTTTAACTGTTTCTGGCTGCCGGTCTAGAAAGCTCCGCACCTCACGGCTGGAGGTGATCCTGAGCAGATAGAGTCTGTCTCGTGTGGTAACGTTGGCAGCAGTTTGCAAGTCAAAGTCAAAGTCTTTTATATAGGTGTGCACGGCGTGGCCTCCTGCAGGGTTTGGAGTGAAACTGGGAATGTTTCTAGCCAGCTTATCCAATTCTTTAGGTGACACACCGTGACTGGAAGACAGCCTTTGGAAAGGCTCCCACCCCCTTGCTGCTGCTGGGGGATCTGGGATGCAGGCAGGTGATGTCCTGAGCAGTGGGCTCTCACCCCCCTTTCGAACTGGGAATTCTTGACTACGAGGTATCGGCCTGCTGGTTAGGGGAAATTCTGTGGTGTGCATTTCCCTTTCAGAGTCACTTTGCAGTCTATATGCATGTTTAAGCTCTCGTGAACAGTGTCAAGTTCTTTTTTTAAATAGTCTCTTTGTTGGGCCAGGGCACTGATTTCAGCCCGAGAACTTTGCAGATGGCCTTCGCAGGCCTTGGCCCTAGCATCTCTCTCTTTGAGTTCAGTCTCTGCTCTCATCAGGAGAGCCTCTGCTTGCTGGAGTTTTGCAGCTTTGCCTGAGCGAGGAGGTTGTGGGCTAGTGACCCGATGATCTTGGTGAGATCCTTGCGGCTGTAGTCCTGTGTAGGATAGGTCTAAAGACTTTGGCAGCTTGGGTCGTCAATCTATTACTCAGCCTTCCTTGATGATTCTCAAAGGTTCAGTCTCTAGGCAAACAAAACAGAACAAAATGAAAAACAAACAAACCAACAAATTAAAACACAGAGAGAGATAGGGAAGAGAGCAGGTTTAAGCCTTTCACTGCTGTTAGGGGTTTTGACAGGGCCTACAGAGTAGAGGGCGCTGCCGGGTCATAACATCTAGTGTGTTGGCCTTGCTGGGATAGCAGGAGCAGGCTAATTACCTTAAAGATTGAGGAGAAACCTGATTTGGGGGTTTTGCTAGCTGGATGGGTTAGTATTCTATGGGCTAGGCTTAGTGATGGATTAAGGTGATCCAGTCAGGATCCCGTGACAGCTCACTGTGATCTGCTGTGGAGGCAACCGTCGCTTCACCAACTAAGCACTAGAAGGAGTGCTACTTATAGGTAAACATAAATGGCTAGAATGCAGAAATTAACTTTAAATTTAAATTCAAACACTGTTTAAACTAAATTGAAATAAGTGAGTGGTGAAGTGAGAGAGAAGAGGGGGAGAGAAACCTGATAAAAAAATAATAAATTAATTTAAAAAAAGAAACAAAACAAAACAAAAATGATCAAAGTAATAAAAGATAATAAAGTAGAAACAAAGGTAATACTAAAATAAAATAAAAAACCGGCAGGTAACTAGAATGGGGAGAATGATAATAATGACTAAAGAAGCAGAAGGAAAATTAAAAATAAAACAAATTGACATGGATTTAGGGAGAGTGAGTCGACCTAGCTGAGAATGCCCACAAGGGGGAGTGGGTGAGCCCACACAAGGTGAAATCAGGAGGGTAGAAGTGAAGTTCAAGAAGTGTTAGATACTTAAGCAGTCTGCCCTCTAGCGTTAGTTTAATGTACTGTACTTTAACTCCAATTGGGCTTAAAACTGATTGTGTTTTTAGTGTGAGATTATTCTCATTCTAACGGACAATTTATTGCAGCTATCACAAGAACAATGTGACTTAGATCCCAACAGATTCTTACAGTTTGTGCAACTTAACTGCACAATGATGTGTGGCAGAATTTCTTATGCGGTAGACAACGGAGGTTCTTGATGAGTTCTTTTAGACGTGAGCTGGAAGTTTTCCTCCAGAAGGAAAATTAAAAATAAAACAAATTGACATGGATTTAGGGAGAGTGAGTCGACCTAGCTGAGAATGCCCACAAGGGGGAGTGGGTGAGCCCACACAAGGTGAAATCAGGAGGGTAGAAGTGAAGTTCAAGAAGTGTTAGATACTTAAGCAGTCTGCCCTCTAGCGTTAGTTTAATGTACTGTACTTTAACTCCAATTGGGCTTAAAACTGATTGTGTTTTTAGTGTGAGATTATTCTCATTCTAACGGACAATTTATTGCAGCTATCACAAGAACAATGTGACTTAGATCCCAACAGATTCTTACAGTTTGTGCAACTTAACTGCACAATGATGTGTGGCAGAATTTCTTCGATGCTAGTACACAGTAAAAATGATAAGCAACAGGGTTTATTCGATGTTGTTATACAAATTTCACATGATTAAGGTTTCAATAGCTCCCATTTACATTCCAATCAGTTACTGGCTCGCAGTGTTCTTATGATCAGACCTGCATTAGGCACGCATTAGTCAGCTGCACTAATGGTTAAACTGAAAGGAGTGAGATCGCCTAGTTGAATGAAATTGGAATATGCAATGACTTCAATCTAGCAATACAATCAGATAAGGCCTTTAAAAGATGATAAGAGGAACAATTTTAATATTGAACTGCAGTTTACTTTAACAATTAACAGTGACTAAATGTTAGACAAATAGAGGCTGTTAAAATACAGTACTGTTGGTGGCTTTGAACCATCCAATCAACAGAGTGAGTTCGCGTTGCGACTTGTCTCACTCTAAGCGCGCATAATATAAAAACACAAATAAATTGATACTAAGTTTGCGCACAAAGTTTGAATGTTTCCTGCATTCTCCACCAAATATGTAGCAAATTAGCTCAAAAGGGAAATATTTATAATTAATTATAACTGGTTATAATTAATAATAAATATTTAGATTAGATCTTAGAAGTAACTGTAGCAGAATCAATATAATTATTTGATCTGTCCGTCCACCGAGCAGACAATATAATAATTTATCAATTCAAGGAAAGATTATTTTCCTTGCCAAGAAACAACAGATTTTCCTACTTTTATGCAGTACTAGCAGTAATTTAGCATGTAGCAAGGTTCAACATTCAGTGACCCCGAATTGTGAGCAGCACACAGAGGCAATCAATTGTGAATATAAGGGATTTAATAAATGAAACTACAGCTAACATACAACGAGACAAAGCAAAACACATATATAAAGAATGAAGAAAAGTAAGGAAGAGAGAGAGAAGAGCAAAAGAATGGCAGTATTTCACATCAATTAACCACAACCTAATGAGAATCATCAAAGAATCAAAAATCACCTTAAAAGGGGCTCAAACTTAAACACGCATCTAAATGGTTGTAAACGGTTACTTGCATTGGCTTCGATTGCTGAACAAGAGTCCTGATGCGGTAGACAATGGAGGTTCTTGATGAGTTCTTTAGGAATGAGCTGGAGGTATTATATATGTATTATATATAACCAGGGTTCTTCTGAAGATAGGAAAGTCCACAAACAAACAAAGTTACTTGAAGATTAAAAAAAATCAAACACAAGAGGAGTTTTGAGGAGTCTTGGACAGTGTCAGTCTCAAAAGAAGAGTTTTCTGAGCCAAGATTAGCCTGAGCTAATGACTTTTGATAGTTCCTATCCACACCCACCTTTTGGGTGGAATGGCCAATCAGAGGCATGAATTTTGAGCGGGAGAAACTTTCTTTGTCTCTGTTTATGGACCATTTGCATGTTTATTGCTGGTCTGGAGGATTGGTGCAGTTTAACCCAAAATATGCTACAAATAGTATGATGCATATCACGATCACAATGGCGCCGACGCTGATGGCTGCCTCCGTGGCGTGCTCTGCAGTTGTTTTTATGTTTTTGTTAGTTTGTCCTGTCTTTAGTTATATCCCTGCAATCAGTTTCACCAGAGACGAATTGCTGGACATTCGGAAGTACACACCATCATTCTGATTCATTATGATCACATAGTGTAGATCATTGTTTGAGGAATAAAGAGCAGATCATTTTGATACCAAGAACGAAACATCTAGAAGATCTTAAAGCAGAGATTCACTCATATACCTGAATATAAGCATTGAGACTCTAACTAATGCTTATTTGAGTTGTAACTAGGCTAATACAATAGGGAAACATAGAAATAACACATGCATATACCAGACACAATTATAACTGATTAATTATAGTCTAAATAAAGAAATTTCTTTATATATGTGTGTGTGTGTGTGTGGGTGGGTGTGTGTGTGTTATGTGAGCATGTTGTAGTTTGCTGGTTAGCCAGGCCCATTGGTGCCTGGCCCCGGGGGTCATTTACGTCTCTTTGGAATGTGTTTGAAGTTCAATGGGGAGACGAGAGTGGTGAAACTGTTTAGCATCTCCTTGATAGACTCTAACTAATGCTTATTTGAGTTGTAACTAGGCTAATACAATAGGGAAACATAGAAATAACACATGCATATACCAGACACAATTATAACTGATTAATTATAGTCTAAATAAAGAAATTTCTTTATATATGTGTGTGTGTGTGTGTGGGTGGGTGTGTGTGTGTTATGTGAGCATGTTGTAGTTTGCTGGTTAGCCAGGCCCATTGGTGCCTGGCCCCGGGGGTCATTTACGTCTCTTTGGAATGTGTTTGAAGTTCAATGGGGAGACGAGAGTGGTGAAACTGTTTAGCATCTCCTTGATAGTGGGGGGAACCATTGGCCATTTAACACCCATATAAATGTAGAATCTGGGGCCAGGACTGTAATTTATTTGCAAATGTCAAAAGGTTAAGATGGGTCTCTAAAGACATAAAACCCCAATGATCATCCATGATTTTAAGCAGACGCAGGGTTTGCCCCCGAAGCCTGTTGCATTCGATTCTTTCCTGGGCTCCTCACTGGTCCGTGTGTCCTATCCTATCCCTGTAGGTGGAGGAACAACTTTACAGTAGGAAACTTTTTCCTCGTCGAAGCAGAGACCAGGAGACTTTTGGGTATCTTCCGCAGAGTTCTTTATTGAGAATGCGCTGCGTGGCGCTGCAGTCATCAAAAGTCTGACTAAAGCAGTAATACATTGTAGTTTATATACATTTTAAGGGGGCGGGATACATTCAGTAAAGGTGGAGACCTAACCCATAGCATGCAAATGAAGTACAGGCAATCAGCCCGACACCGGCATTTTCCCAGCCTTGATCTCATCAGCATAACAGTGTCATTCAAATGCATAGGTGCTAATCCAATCAGTCTGACAGTCCTAATTTAATCAGTATAACTACTCAAAGACTCCCACAATTCCCCCTTTGAGAGTTCTAATAATTCTCACAAAATACAAATTTAGACACTTAAAAGTTAATTCTTGTAACCTGTGATCGTTACAGGCACATAGCACTTGCTCTGTGTTGATTGTCTGTAGTGACGAACGGCATGTTGACACAGAAACAAACATGCAGCTAGGGTCCGTGAAGTTCTTACCAATGTGTACATCAGCATTTCTAAGATCAATCACACCTGGCATCTGCATTGGGCGTCCAGTAATAATCTCATGAGGGCTCAGTCCTACTGATATGTTAGGTGATGCTCTCATACTACACAGTACCGCTGTCAGTGCTTCGACCCACGGTACTCCTTCCTGATGCATTTTGCTTAGCCTGGTTTTGATTGTTCTGTTTGCTCGTTCAACCTGTCCTGATGCTTGTGGCCTGTATGGGCAGTGAAGATTCCACTTAATCTTCAACATTTTAGACACTTCCTTGACTACCTGTCCTGTGAAGTGTGTACCTTGGTCTGAGTCAATGCAATCTGGTAATCCCCATCTGGGAATGAAATCAGTGACAAGACTTTTAGCAGTATGTGCAGCTGTAGTACGTACATAAGCTTCTATCCATCTTGAGAACTTGTCTATTACTACCAAAACATCAGTTTTTCCCTTACAAGGAGGCAACGATATGTAATCAACTTGCAGGTGACGAAATGGTCCTGGTGGAGCTGGGGTATGTGTTGCTGCTGTAGCTGCTGCTAGCACATCATTATTTTTCTGACATGTAACACATCTCTTGACTGATTCGATGGCTACATTTCTGAATTTTGGATTCCACCATTGATTTGAGAACCTGTGATTCATCATTGCTGGACCACTGTGACCCAAATTATGTATTTGTTGAGCCAAATATGGCAGCAGTGATTCGGCCCTCAATGTCTTGAGCTGAACCATCAACAAACAACTCAAATTCTGCATTCTCTATGGGAGTTTCTGTTACTTCACTCGTAGCTGCGTATGTGAGCGTAACACAATCATGAGTCATTTCACCTTCATCCTCTAACACAACTTCAGTCATTGCAGACATCATACATGAGGATGGGTTTGTGACTGGCGCACGCTGTAAAACAATGTTCGTGGCTGTGAGGGTTGTTAACCAATTTCCCCAACAAGAGGAAGTGATAGAAGTGACTTTTGCTTGATTCATTAGTGCAGACACTGCATGAGGGCATCTTACGTTTACAGTCTGTCTGTTAGCCAATTTTGTAGGAATTACTGTAATTTCTGCACCTGTATCAAGCAAAAAGTCATGATAAAAGGCCATCAACCCATGCTCGAACTAGTGGTCCTTTATGATCCAGTACCCTCTCTGGAGTGTCAGCTATTCCACTGTTTGCTGCAGCTGACTGACAAAACCTTTCAGTGTATTCACTCACAGTTTCTTCTTTCCTTTGCACACAGTTAGTGATTCTGGACCAGTCTATTTTGGGTCTCATGATATTCTTTAGAATATTCAAAACACCTTCTCTCAAATCACCTTTACTGGCATGTTGTAGTTCAGAAGTAATTAGGTCCTAGTACTTTGGCAACAGTTTTTACTTGGACAACAGAAGAGTTGGGAGGAACACTTTCAATTCCCTCAATTCCCTGAGATCTACTCCTAGCTCCACATACCTTCACTGAATCTACAGGCACATCAATTACTGATTGGATGGCTACATCTGTTTCAAAGAAAGCTTGTAAGTCAGGATAATTGTTATCAGGCTGACTAACTTCTTCCACATCAGTTTTTGCTGCAGCTTTGTTGCGGTTCAATTTCTTAGTCAAAGAGGATACTCTAGCACAGAGCTCTTTGTTCTGTTCCTCTAGCTTTAAGTTACGCTGAGACTGTTGTGTAGCTAGCGCTAAACCAAATTCTCTGTGGCAGCAGATAATGCCTTTCACATTGTTCTTGCGAATACATGCTCCTAGTACCTTTTTACACTCATCTACAGACCAAGTCTTGTCTGGATGGATCTCATATTTCTGAGTTAGTTCTTGTCTAACTTTCTCAGTGACTATTAGGTTCATTTGCACTCCTAACAGTGATTTGAAATCCCTATCTGACCACAAAGGAGTCGCGAGACCATCTTTTTCAGCTGTGGGGATCAGTCTAGCATTCTTTCTAAGCATTTTGTGAGTTTTTTTGTTACCACACAATCAAAACACTAAAACGTCTCTGATCAACAGAGGGTACGCTTGTTAACACATCAACTATTGTTAACCTTCCTTGGCAAAGCAAAGCAAATAACAAATTTACTAGCACTTTATGCTAAACCTTCCTTGGCAAAGCAGAGGATAACAAATTTACTAGCACTTTACTCTAAACTTCTTTGCTTAAACAGAGGGTAACCCATTCTTCTCTGCCGAAACAGAGGGTAACAAATATTAACACGTAATGTTAATCGTCCCTGCCTTAACAGAGGATAACCAATTCTTCCCTGCCGAAACAGAGGATAACATTCATCTCTAAAATAATTTTTTTAGAGGATAACTTAGTTAATCAAACCCTACAGCTGTCTGTTAACTCTTCTCTGACGGCGCAGAGGATAACAAATTTGTACTGTCTTAAAGGTTCTTTTTGGATAGAGTGACACTCACCAAACCTTGGTTGTACAGAAAGATTCAGTCTGGAACGAAATCAGATCTTTGTTGAGCTTGAAGTTTCAATCTGGATTCAGGTGAGGAGCTCTATCCGGGTCACGGTACCAAAACTGTGGGAAACTTTTTCCTCTTCGAAGCAGAGACCAGGAGACTCTTGGGTATCTTCAGCAGAGTTCATTATTGAGAACGTGCTGCGTGGCGCTGCAGTCATCAAAAGTCTGACTAAAACAGTAATACATTGTAGTTTATATACATTTTAAGGGGGTGGGATACATTCAGTAGAGGTGGAGACCTAACCCATAGCATGCAAATGAAGTACAGGCAATCAGCCCGACACCGGCATTTTCCCAGCCTTGATCTCATCAGCATAACAGTGTCATTCAAATGCATAGGTGCTAATCCAATCAGTCTGACAGTCCTAATTTAATCAGTAAGGCACCAAGAGCCATTACAAATAAAAGGTGGTCGTCTCAGTAATCTGGTTCATTTTACTAACAATAGGAGAACAGGAACAGACAGGAACCTCTTGCTACACTTTGCTTAAGATAATAATTTGTCTGATGTAATTTACCTTAAATGCTAAATACAATGTACTTCACCTTAGTTTTTCATGTGATGCTGTCAGAACATAGGATCAGCATATTTTAAACAGATTCTTAAATGTGTAATCCCACAATAGTAATGACTTTATGAATTTCTTCACTGATAAAATAGATAACATCAGAAATACAATACCAAATGTAGATTCTACAGTGTATAACATTTACATTTAGTCATTTAGCAGACGCTTTTATCCAAAGCGACTTACAAATGAGGATAATAAAAGCAGTCAAAACTAACAAAAGAGCAACAATATATAAGTGCAAATGACAAGTCTCGGTTAGCCTAACGCAGTACACATAGCAAGGTGTATATACAGTGGGTACGGAAAGTATTCAGACCCCCTTAAATTTTTCACTCTTTGTTATATTGCAGCCATTTGCTAAAATCATTTAAGTTAATTTTTTTTGTGCTCCTTCCTGCAAAAAAAATGATCTCTATGAAGAATTTCAGTAAGGCTTCAGGCCCCATCATAGCACAGAAACTGCACTTGTTAAAATTACAAATGAATTGCTTCTTGCATCAGACCAAGGCTGCATCTCATTGATAGTTTTACTTGATCTTAGTGCTGTGTTCAACACTATAGATCATGACATACACATAGATCGATTACAAAACTATACAGGTATTCAAGGGCAGGCTTTAAGATGGTTTAGATCCTACCTGTCCGATTGCTACCACTTTGTTCATTTAAATGGGGAGTCATCTCAATTATCACCAGTAAAATATGGAGATGATACTCAACTATATTTCTCAACAAGACCAGATGAAACTTCTAAATTATCTAAACTAACAAAGTGTGTTAAAAATGTAAAAAATTTAAAATAATTCTCTTATTAAATTCGGATAAGACAGAGATATTACTTATTGGACCAAAAGACAGTACACAGAATCTCTTGGATTACAATTTGCAACTAGACGGATGAACTGTTACTTCCTCTACAGTCAAAAATCTGGGTGTTATATTAGATAGCAACTTGTCTTTTGAAAATCATATTTCCCATGTTACAAAAACAGCATTCTTCCATTTTAGAAACACTGCCAATCTGCGAAACATGTTACCTGTTTCTGATGCAGAAAAGCTAGTTCATGCATTCATGACCTCTAGACTGGACTATTGTAATGCACTGCTAGGTGGTTGTCCTGCATCCTCAATAAACAAGCTACAGGTAGTCAAAATGCAGCGGCTAGAGTCCTTACCAGGTCAAGAAAATATGATCATATTACCCCAATTTTACAGTCTCTGCACTGGCTACCTATTAAGTTCCGTATCAGTTACAAAATAGTATTACTTACCTATAAGGCCCTTAATGGGTTAGCTCCTGCGTACCTAACTAGTCTTCTACCACGCTACAATCCATCACGCTCCCGAAGGTCGCAAAACTCTGGACATTTGGTAGTACCTAGGAGAGCAAAGTCCACTAAAGGAGGTAGAGCTTTGTACCTTGTAGACATTGTAGCTACTCTAATTCATCCCGTAGTCATGAGTCACATGCCTCACACCCCACAATCTGATGAATACACCCCCCACAGACATCATTATGGAAACTCCAGGTCTGGCCGCTCGCCTTCACAGGAGCGCCGGCCTGATCTCGACCGTGAACATGGAACCTGTTATGCTCGCTCACCCTCACCCAGTCCACAATACAGACATTCCAGTTATCGCAGACATAGCTCTCCGTCGCCACTGTCCGGTACTGAACTCCATGCTTTGGTGGATACAGGGTCAGGCCTATCTCACATTACAGATGACTGTCGTAGATCCATTCCAGCTTTGTCTACGCAGTCTATCAGCAAGTCGTTTGTATTAGCGTCATCAGTTACTGGACAGCTATTGGACATACTTGGCTCTGTGCCAGCTCCTATACATAATGGAGATGTCACATTTTCCTATGTATTCCATGTAGTATGCACCGCTACACATCCCGTTCTCATAGGATGGGATTTCCTAATTGAGCACAATGTTACCGTTGACATACCACATGCATGTTTACAATTATATAACACTTCAGTGCCTCTTTCACCACCCCAGTCACTGAATCCAGTACAAAATTCTGCAGTCAGTGTTGCTCAGGTGACTGTCCCACCTATGTCAGAGATGGTAATCCCAGTTTCTGTCAAAGAAAATGACTTAGCGAATCTTTTCACTGACACGTATGTGGGTATACTGGAACCACAGCCTTCTCCGGTTGTGACCTTAGGTGTCGCTCGAACACTGACCTCAGTTCAAAAAGGGAGGGGCATGGTTCGAGTTGTTAACCCGACTAACGTACAAGTCTCTCTTGATGCTGGATGCCCAGTAGGTCAGCTTTTCTCAGTCACTGGCATACATATGATGAGTATGCATTAGTCTCAGCCGTGACTACTTCTACAGAAGATGTCCATCCAATGCCTGAAGTGCATTTGGAGGATACACAGTTAAATGCTGAAGAACAGGCACAGCTCAAGAGCCTGCTTACAGAGTTTGCTGACACTCTTAGCTCTCATTCTCATGACTATGGCTAAACTAATTTGATTACACATAGCATTAATACTGGTGACACTGCTCCAATAAAACTGTGCCCAATATTGAACATCACCATCTACTCAGGCTGTACTGCAACAAGAGGTGTCAAAGCTATTGGACCACAACATCATTGAGGAGTCTCACAGTCCATGGTCAGCTCCGGTTGTGCTTGTTCGGAAAAAGGATGGCACACACCGGTTCTGTGTAGATTACAGACACCTCAATGATGTTACAATTAAAGATTCACACCCTCTACCTCGGGTGGATGATACCCTTGACAGGCTTTCTGGAGCCAGAGTGTTTAGCACTATTGATTTGACTGCTGGTTACTGGCAAATACCACTTAACCCGAATGACAAAGAAAAGACTGCTTTCTCCACTGGTACTGGGCTATATCAATTCCGTATGATGCCAATGGGTATCTCTAACGCACCGCTCAGTTTCCAGTGCTTAATGGAACTTGTGCTTCGGGGTCTGCATTGGAGCGTTTGTTTGATTTACTTAGACGATATTATCGTCTACAGTGCCGATTTTCCACAACACCTACATCACTTATGGGAAGTTTTCCAGCGATTCTGTACCGCTGGTCTAAAACTTAAGCCATCCAAGTGCCATCTAGCACGCTCCACTGTTACTTTTCTGGGCCAACGTGTTTGTGTGCCGGTGCCGGTGTTGAGCCAGACCCATCTAACATGGATAAAGTTAAGACATGGCCAATCCCAACATCAGCCACACAGGTCAGGGCTTTTCTGGGTCTGTGTTCCTATTATCGTTGATTCATTAGACACTGTGCATACACGGCTGAACCCTTGTACCATCTTCCACACAAGGAAGTATCATTCTCCTGGTCAGCAGAAGCAAATTAAGCTTCCAATGTACTGAAACAGACACTGACTTCATTGCCAATTATGGATTTTCCAAATCTTTCAGCTACTTTCCTCCTTTACACAGATGGTTCCCTTCATTCTGTGTGCTCTGTTCTTTCACAACAGGTGGAAGGAATAGAGCATGTCATTACATACGCCAGTCATGGGCTGTCTGCTTAAGAAAGAAAATGGTCTACTTTCGATCGAGAATTGTATGCCATTGTGTGGTCGGTTCGCCACTTGCAACACTATCTTGCTTGTCACCTGTTCACTATAATTACGGATAACAAGCCTCTGGTTGGTCTTAAGAAACTTCCTTTAGATCATGACTTTACGGGTAGACAAGCTCGTTGGGCCATAGAATTGGACCATTATGTTTGGCATGTCATTCATCGTGATGGAGCTAAACACCTTAATGCAGACACCATGTCTAGGCGGCCAGGCACTAATCCTGTGGAATCTGATAGTTGCTCTCGGGGTGATGTGTCCACCATTTCAGTAGCAACTCAGACCACATCAATACCTTTGCAAGCAAAACCGGTGTCAGCACACACCCAAACATTGCCAATGAACAAAAATTTTATTTTGCCCACGACTGTTCCTAGTCCCACAACATCAAATCTCGTTCTAATTCAAAGTGAATAGGATGTGATGGAAAAACAAAGGTCAGATCCAGATTTAGTTGTTGTTTTCTCTTGGATAGAAACAGGGCGTAGACCACCCTTATGGAGTCTACGTGATGCTTCCCCATACCTCAGAAAACTGTGGACACAGTTTAGTAGCCTCATCGTTCACAATGGGGTGTTATGCAGACACTTACTCAACTATATTGGTGATAATACCTTGCAGGTTGTCTTTCCTACATCATTGATTCCTGAAATACTCAGTCATGTCCATGGAGACCCATCAGTGGGTCATTATGGTCTGGCCAAGGGTAACCGCTATGTACTAATAATGATGGACCTGTACGCCAAAGTTTGTCAATCTCTATCCATTAAAAGATCAGACAGCTGTCTCTGTAGCATGTTGTATATTTGACCACTACATTCCACAGCATGGTGTCCCTGAGGCCCTACACTCGGATCAGGGCAGAGAGTTTGAATCTGACCTCATAAAGCACCTTTGTAACTTGTTGTCAATCAAGAAGCTCCATACGTCCCCTTATCATGCTCAGTGTGACGGAGCTGTTGAGCGCTTTAATCGCACTCTAAAAGAGGAACTTTCCAAATAACTTTTTGTCTCAGGTACGGAGTGGGATGAGCACCTCCCGCAGCTTGCATTGGCTTATAATACCACTAAGCACACTAGCACAGGACTGACACCCTTCTTTCTGGCTCATGGCCAGGAAGCCCGCGTTCCCTTGGACACACTACTCCAGGACAATAATGCTTCCAGTTCAGCAACAACAGGCACACCAGTAGCATATGCTAGCAAATTGCGCTAGAGACTGGCCTGTGCTTATCGTTCTGCAACTGCTTTCCGAGACAAGGCTCAAGACCAACAATGCCTGAACTATGATGGTCATTTGAAATACACTCCATATAACAGAGGTGACTTGGTTTTAGGGGATGATCCTGCCCACCGCCACAACAAATTGTATCCACGTTGGGTAGGCCCATACGAGGTTTTGCAACCAATATGCCCCTTTGGTAAACACCCCTGTTAATTTTGAAGTTCGGGATGTATCTAGATGTATCTAGTATGTATCTAGGATGTATGAGATGCTGCTCGCATCTCAGCTTGTCTAACAGACATTTCTTGCTTGATGAAGGACCATCACCTTCAACTCAAACTTGCCAAGACAGAACTGCTTGTGGTTCCAGCAAACCCATCGTTTCATCACAATTTCACCATCCAGTTAGGCACATCAACCATAACTCCTTCAAAAACAGCCAGAAATCTTGGGGTTATGATTGATGATCAGCTTACTTTCTCAGACCACATTGCTAAAACTCAGTTTGCACATATAAGGATGCCTGATACTTCAGTGTGGGTCTGTCTATATATAGTCCATTCAACCCAATGTCTTTTTTCTCATCACAGAAAGACAGAGTTGGCATAGCGCATAGCTGGCTGCATATTAAACAGCAATATGGCCGCACCGTGGTTTCTATGACTTTGTCACTTGTTCCGTCAAAGCCTAGAAATCTCTCTATCTCCGGTTCCAGCCATAGAAAAGCCCTTGATCCATGCTTACCGTGCTCCACCCATATTAAGCCCTTTCAATTTATGATAGCTATTACAGCTTCCATTTCCTATTTCTTTATTAGATCCTTGTTACTCTGAATACCGTTATTCTGTAACTTTACCGTATTGGACCCCGTTATTGATTTAACTGTATCAGTCCCTCCCGATCCCTCTGTGAACTTGCCTACCTTGCTTCTTCTTGTAATAATGACTTCGTCTCCGACTTCAAACCTCGAATTCTCAGCAATTTCCCTTTCCTTCAAGTTCACTGCATTACAGCTGTTGAGATGCAATAAACACTTATCAATAAGCGTATCCCATTCGCTGAGGTTTTTATTCTTTCCAAACCATTCCTTCACGGAACGAATGGCGCGTTCCGCGATCCCGTTAGTCTCGGGCCTGTAGGCTATGTTTTTCACTAGTATGATTTTATTCTCCTTACAGAAATCTTCTACTAGTTTACCGCTTATATTATGTGCATTATCCGCTCTGATACTGCCCATCTTCCCGCGTCATTTAATCCACTCTTTTAAGCATTCCACTACTTTTTCTTCCAGTGCGGATCTCATGGGCCAGACCATTTTGTCTTTGGTATGGTTGTCAATAGCAAGCAGGAAATAACAGTTTCCTCTGCACGTGCACGGCCTCAGAGGCCCCGCGAAATCTATGCTCACTTGTTGCCCTGGAAACTCCTTGGGCAGCTCGCTCTCTTCGCAGTCTTTCGCTGTCATAAATTTTCTGCAGACCTGACATTCCTTCCTTACTTCCCTATAACGAGTTCGCCAGTTCAGGATATTTAGATTCCTTAATCTAAGTTCCACTTGTATCATGTTTACACTCGGATGGTTTAACTCGTTATGCAACTTTTGAAATAACTCTGTTACTTCCTGAAATTTCACTCGCCCTATCATTTTATCAATTTGCCTGTTTCCCTCAGTGGCCTCGGTTGCCTGCGATGTATGGCTTCCTTGATGATATGTGTGGGCTGTTACTTTTTCTAACAGAGCAGCTATGCTTTTCCACAGTTCCCTTTACGCCATGGGCTTGCCTCGAACTGTGTGAAAATCATTAGCCTTCCATTTCTCTAGTTCTTTATTGATACCATCCGTGACATATTCAGAATCGCTTGTTAAGACGATTTCATTATGCCCTAATTCAGCGGCCTTTTGAAGTGCGCGCTCCACAGCTGTCACCTCTGCTAGCTGGGCGGTCCCTTCAATCTCATCACTTTGCGAGGTTATCAGCTGTCCGTGTTGTTTGACTAAATAGCCCCATCGTACTCTCCCTGCCCTTTCACTACCATCAGTAAAATATTTCGGGAGGTTTTTGTGGTCTTTATGATATCTAGTCATTTTTTCTTCCATTTTCTGCTTTGTTCTTCGCCAGTCTAGCTGGTTATCATTCAGAATCAAGCTCCACTGATCAAATCGATAACTGTGGATACGAGCCTGGTTCATCACTAGATTTTTCTTTAACCTGGAGAGTTGTCCTGCCATGGAAAAAATTATTATGGGCTGTTCTTTTGCTATTGCTTTCAATTGCAAAAGTCGTGTAGTCACAGAAGCCAGTATCCTCTCTGCTCCATTCTCTGGGTAACGCTTCATTGCTGCTTCCTGCTGATGTGTGAGAAAAGCAAGAGCGCACCTTCCCCCCTTATTGGATAGTGTTAGTGTGACTTCATCCTCTCTCTCTGAAACCTCAACCTGCAAGGGAATTGTCTCATCACGCCTCTCGAGTGCACCACTATTAAGGGCCATTCTGATTAATTTCAAACGGGCGTGTTCCATTTGTTCTGTCCATTTCCATTTTCCTTCTTTCGTTCCCTGATAGAGAACTTTTGCCTCCCTAGAATATTTGGGTATTAATTCCCTGATATAATTCAGGGTTCCTAACAGCGATTGCAGCTGTTTCCTGGACTGAGGGGGCACTGTCTGTTCCATTTCCTCCAGCTTCACTCTGGTGCTCGTCGTTAGAGCTTTTGTGTCCTTACCCAGTTTAAATCCTAGGAAATCTACCTCGTGTTTCCCAATTTCCATCTTTTTCAGGCTAGGTTTTAAACCTGCCTTGGTTATTCTGTCTAGAGTCAGCTCTAGCAATTTCAAGTGTTCGGCCTCATTCGTCGACGATATCAAAATATCACCAATATATACTCTAACTGGAATTCCTGATAAAATTTTCTTTATTGCTGCCATAAATTAATTTGGAGCATTCCGATAGCCTTGAGGCAATCTTTTCCATACATAATGATCACTTCCAAAAGTAAAAGCAGTTTTTAACTGACTCTCCTCCGCCAGAGGGATGCTCCAAAAACCGTTAGCTAAGTACATTTTTGACAGCCAGTTTTTCTCTCTGCCTATTTCTGCACTCACTTCACCGCAGTTAATTAAATATCTATTATCAGGTACAGTAACTTTATTTAAGGCTTTATAATTAGTTACTAATCTCCAGGAACCGTCAGGTTTTGGCACCGCTTGTAGGGGCGCATTCGTGGGGGCCAGTTCCCCTTTCTTCAGCTTCCTGATAATTCCCTGCTCTGTCAGCTCTTTAATTGTCTCGGCAATTTCTTTTTCTGCTAAGCTATTAATTTTATATTGCCTTTGGGGAGGGGGAATTCCCCCTTGGATCACATGTTCGTATTCAGGTTGAACTTTACCGCAGTCGTTCTTGCTCCTTGAATAACTGTTCATATATTTTCTCAGAATCTTTTCCAGTTCCCCTTTATTACTCAATTCTGATTCTCTTACTATCCTTTCTATTTCTTTATTCTGATCAACAACTCCTATCCTGCCAATTTTGATTAAATCATCCGGGCACAGGAGATTTTCGCTTCCAAGAACTACATTTATTCTCTTTTTTCTCCAAACATCTTTATTTCTCGAATTACCATCAAAATCCTCTAATGTAATTACTTCTTTAAATTCGTTGTGTTTTTCTGTGGGTTTAATAACGCTGTGATCAGCTCCCGTATCAATTCTAAAAGTAGTATCATCATATGTTTTGTATAATCGTTGATCAATTTCTTTTGTTTTTAATAGGGCTTTCTTAAGGGGAGCTGAAACCTGCTATTCCTCCTTAACTTCAGCATTTTTCTTTCTGTTTCTCTTTCTCTTCACTTGCACTTCCTCTGTCTCTGCAGGGGCTCTTTCCTGCTTGTCTTGTATTTTGACTCTGCCTATTTTAGCCTCAGGCCTGCTTTTTCCTCTTTCTGCTATGATCCGTGCCCTTTCTTCAGTACTCAATTTGTTCCATTTTTCGGGACTTATGTAATTCCCTTTTTCCCTATTACTATCATTTCGATTTGTTCTAGGTCTCGACTGGTCCCTAAATCTTTTTTCTCCCTGCGATGCATTTTTAGGGCTGTTTCTTTCTCCCCTCTCTGGCCCTTTTTTCCATTTTTCTTCTGCTCTGCGCTCTGTGCGAGGGAAGGGTCTGCTCTCTCTCTCATGGCGATTTTATGGCCTTCTTTCGCGGCTTGACCGCCTGGGCGGGTCCTTTTGCCGCGGTGGTTTCTTATTCGATTTTTCTCTGTCTGTCTGAATTATTTCAGTTTTCCTGTCATATTGAATTAAGGCCTTCTCTAATTCTTCTGGAGAAGTCTCCGGACCATAAAGGATAAATTATTTTGCCCCCACCAGAGCATTTCTTTTTACTCCCTGAAAAATATGTTTCAAGATCCCCTCGATTCCTTTTATAGCTATTTCCTGACAGGCTGTTAAAGAGCCTACTGTTCGCCATTTCTCCTCAAATCGTTCTTGTCCGACTTCATCTTTATTAGTAGGTATTAACCCTTCAATGGTCTTCGCTAATTTCCTACCTCCGTGCAGTCCAAACTTGGCTAAAATATGTGAGTCTATTGATTCGCCAGATATTTTCATCTGTTCACCATAATGAACCAACTCTCTGACTTTTCCTTTCACTGTGGTATTTTTCAGCTTGGCCTTTTTCAGGAGCTTAATTTCCTGATCTTTTTTCATGAATTCTTCCAGAGTAACTCTGGATTCCATCGAATTAATCTCTGTTCGTCTAGGGGAGCATGCTTGATTTATGGGAGTCATTGGCTTTCTCTGACCTGGTGTCCCTAAATGTAGTGCCTCTAAATGCTGATTTAGCGCATCAAACTCCACTGGTTGATTCATTTCCCTCTCTGGCTGAATGTCTGGCTCTGGAGTTCTGTTTCTGAAACGGAGCCTTCTCGGCACTCGCGCCGCTCTGACAGGAACAGGTGTCACATTTCTTTCTGTTCTTTCAACCACTAACTGTTCATAATCTGAATCTTCCTGATTCTCCTCTAAGTCACTGTCTGCACTGACACTTTCTGGTCCCACGTCTGAATAATATTCTTCGAATAGATCATTACCAACTGCGCTTCTAATTATCCTCTCCAGCTTGTCAAATCTTTTTGAGCTAATATCGCTCTCTTAGCTCACTGTGTCAGTGAGGTGTCTGCTAAAATCTGAACTGCATCTCCTCCGTTGAAGATGCTCTAAACTTGTCCACAGGTTATTCCTGGGGCATATTCCTCATCCCATTTATTTATCCTGTCTAAAGCCGTTTCTCTTTTTCTGCTCGTAGGATGTGTTGGTTTATAAAAGCCTTTTCCTAATCGAAAAGACTCATAACTCTTTCCCAGCTTTAATCTGGGGAACGGGTTTTCTACCCTGTCATTTCTCCCCCTAGCTGTTCTCGTTTGCCTCAGTTCTGACCATTCAGGATCTGGGTCTTCCTCTGGCACCTCGGCCTCGGTACTGGACGGTCTCTGTATAACACCAGCTCCCTGGTTCGACCTCCCTTCCCCAGCATCCTGATTTACTCTCGTAGTTATGTTTTCTAGGATCATGGGATCTGGGTGACAGATCATCCATGCTTTAGGCCAATCAGTTCGATCTGTTTTCCTTAGTAACGCGTTCGCTAGGGCTGCGCCCATTGTGATTTTGTTAAATCCAAAAATTCCTGCTGAAATTATGGGCATAGCTACTGCGCGATATTTATTATCTCTGGCCAACTTACATATATTGTCTATTAAAGTGTCCAATGTGAGAATCGCAATAGTAAAACTGCATCGCCTGTCCTTATGGGATTTTTCCTGCGCTCTATTATTCGATCTGACTCATCCTGAAACCTTTGACCCTGCGTACTTCCGAAAGGCACCTGCTACTCCCGCTCCATGCTGGAGTTCGGTGTTGGCCACGTTCACTAAAACGCTAGCTTCCTCCTCTACTTCCAAACGCCCTTCTTTAAGGATAATTAAATTCCTGCCTTTGCCGAAATATATCCTAAGCGGTTCCTCATTTTCTGATGAAAACTCATCATCTGGGCTTTCAGGATTCTCCCGCTGTGGAGCACTTGGATCTAGGGTGCTTCTATTCCCCTCTCTACGGGGAATAAAATTGGGAGCTAAGGATCCATGCTCGGATCCTTCCCCCATATCAACTTCCTCGAGGTCATCCCAACTTCTGGTGGGTATATTTCTGATTTCTGACCCGAATTTGTCAAACACTAACTTTGGGATATCCATCTCTTCCCCCGCTACTCGAATAGATAAAGGGTGGGATTTCCGCTCCCTCACATATCCTGAAATTCACCACTGAAGCCATCATCCTTATTTCGTGCCATGGAATTTGACCAGAACCACATCTACACTTTGTGGGATTAATCCAGTCTAATCTTCCAGCTAGATCTTGAGCAATGAGGCTGACCGTCGTCATTTGCCCCATTATAATTCACTTTCACTTTTGAATCCGCTCTTGATTTAGCTTTACACTCAAACAGGACTCGTTCTCCTCCGAGAATTCATTGAGTCCTTTGTCTTTATTTCTCAGGTCTTAAGCCTTAAGTGCGAAAAAGACAACAGTCCTTCTGGACTACTATTGTGGTCGTGATCTGCAAGAACTTTCTGGGTTACTATACGTTCTCTATTATCCTTGAATTTTCCACTCCATTATTCGACCCTCACACATTGGGCACCATGTTATATTACTTTGCTTATAAAGAGCCAAAAAATCTTATAATCACACCTTTCCGCCATCAGCAGCTGTCATAAACAAATACAGCCCTTACCTCTTATGTAGATGTGAAGTGTAACATGAGATCCAGGATCCTCAGCAAAATGTCCTGATCAGCTCAGCCGAATCCTCACCTCTATGAAGCTCCCATTGGAGATTTATGAAGATATTCAGATAATTAATTACTCTTAACAAATTACTCAGAGACTTGTTTAAAAGAGAGTTTGTCAAATCACCATATACAAATGGTTTCGCTTTATTAAAAACAATAACTCATAAGCAAATATCAAGAAAGTAACAACGTATAGTCTTTACCCGATTTTCGGCCCCGCAAAATCATAAAGCACTCGATTATATAGGAGAAGCCGTATACAATATTCCTCTCCTGCAAAGCATCTACTAAATTTTCCCTATTTGGATAAATGCAAGTTACACTAAGCACTTGGTCACACCCCTTGCCTCAGCGGGTTGTAATACAATTGCATCATCATATTAAGCATAGCATACACACACACATACACCTCCAAAAATATATATATATTTATAGGAGATAAAACTCAGTTTGAACCTCCTCGTAAACTGAGTTTTATCTCCTATATGCTAACACAAGATGTCTGACCTTTTGTGCTAACCACAATTCAGCATCTTCTTTACTACACAATAACAACACCTTTTCAAAAATATACAAGCGAGTTTTTCACACCTCAGCATTTTCCATTCGTTAACTGTTAACCCAGATAGCGACACCTCCTCTCGCTTTTTGACAGGATGTCAGTTAACTGTTTATACTTTGGAGGCGGCGCTGGCTTTTTGAATTTTCAAACAGTCAACCTCACCTCACAAAGTTTCCAATCTCAAATTAAACTCATTATCTTCAATAAATTGTTTAACCCTTTTCATCAACCGTTTATTTACACGTTCATGTTGCCGAATTATCCGAAGAAGTTCCTTAGCCATCAAGATCATGTCCCCCGTCTCTTGTCTGGTTATTTCTGCTCCTCTTCTTCTCCATCTTGCTCTTCTTTTTAGTGGCCCGGAGATGTCTCCTCTGCATTGACTCTATAAGTGAATCATTAATAGGAATTTCCAGTTCACTTTTTTATTCAGTTTTCTAATATGTGGAATTTGACCGGAAAAAGGAATAATTTCTCCTTCAATACTTTTCCTTTTTCAGTTAACAAATAATATAAAGCTATTCTATTTTGCTATGTCATTCTGTTTGTTGCATCCAATTGCTCTCCTAGAAGTGTTAAGGCCTCATCAGTGTAATTAATAAATCTTTACTGATTGTACTTCATGTATTTAATCCATTCTGTAATTTTATATTTTCTTTTTGTAATTCAAATTAATATTGATTCAAACCTTAATTTAACTTAATCTCTTTTATTAAATTAGTAAGGTATGCCTTTAGGTTGACTAATTAAATTTATATCATCTGCTTTTATTACCCAGTTTTATTACATCTAATCCCATTTCACTAGATAGTCCTGGACATTTCTTAGACCAGGGGTTTTCAAACTGTGGGTGGGAGTGAGACAAGGTGGGTTGCTCAAAGTCACTTGGGTGTTGCTAAATTTGCATTTCAATGACATGCACACATACTCACACAGTTCAGTCTAGGGCTGCACAATATATCAACATTAATTACGAATTGCGATATTGCTTAAATTTACAGTTGTACTACAAAATAATTTTTGTTTTTTTCTTAAATATTTAATTTCTGCCATATTACACTTTTAATTAAGATTAAGCTTACAGTCATGTCAATTGTTTTTTTTTGTTTTTTTTATCTCAAATATTTTGGTGGGTCTTGAAATATCATACTTGTTTAGCTGGGTCGTGGAATGGAAAAGTTTGAGAACCCTTGTATGAAACCATTCATCGTGAAATGTTATACAACTTGAACTATGCATGAGTGTTGGTACAGTATATACAAGACTGGTCTTGCTTCAAAGCAAACTATGCAGTTTTCCCATTTTTCTTTTTCTGCTGTGTAATTTAACCATTTATACCAATTATTTTCTTCTACCTTTTCCCATAAAACATTTGAAATGCTAATTTTCTTATAACTGATATTATGATTATTATCTACAATGTGTCTATTTTATCTAGATATTTTTGCTTCTCGTCCAATTCTTACTCATTTTGGATTAAGTAAATGCCACTGCCAGATTCAGATGAGGGTTGAAAAGTCAATTCTAGGGAAGTCTGGGTGCTGCTGTCTATGGCTTGAGCTTGTAGAATTAGATGCATGTGATGATCATCAGATATCTTTTCACTTTTATGCTTCTCTGACAAAAGAATGTGAGCTTCTTGTGCATCTCTTTTTGAGTTGTCTTGACATCAGTTTGTACTTCATCTTGTGTCACTGGTCTCGCCACGTCACTTTCTCCTGAGTTGTCTGCTTGTCTGTTTCCTTCCCTTTCCACTTCCTCTTTTCCATTGATTGGCCCACATCTGCTCCCAAGTATTTTGATCTTGTTAGCAGTCCCAGCAATCATTCCATTTTCACCAGGGTGACTCTTTGCGAGTTGTTGCAATGGTCTTTCCCTCATTGGCAAGGGAGGGTCATTACTAGCATGCCCTTCATCCCTCACTTCATACTGTGTGGGGTTGTTGATGCTGGTTGGCATATTTTAAGGTGAGAGATGTGGGCCCAGGTGTTACTCTGCAACCATTTTGCCACTCAATGCAAGATTCTCCCTTGAGATCATAACTGCACTCACTGGTTCTTATTGGTGGAGCAAACCATTCCCTGGCCTTGATAGCACTGCTGTCACCTGTAAATGGAAACCTTCAGAGTTTTCTGTTAGTGATATCAAGCATGCTCATTTGCTCATCTGGCCAGTCGTCCTTCTTGGTGTGACCTGTGGAAATTTCATGTGGGGTGAGGGCTGTCCTGGCCCCTTTTTGAGCTCTCACAAATCCAGTGCTGTCAATACAATGAATATAGGGCTAATACCCATTTTCTATAATATAATAAAGAATTTGATTTTACTCAGTTATCTGCATCCTTTTTCAATTCATTTAAATTTTATTCTCAACAATCTGCTAATTCAGTTATCTCTATTTTTTTTAAGTAAACTGAGTTCCACTATATCACTGGATAATTTCCTAGGCCAATCTTGCTCAGTAGCATAGGCCTTTTGACCTGGAAAACACTCAACCCACTTTTTTATGTTTACAGTCAGAAAGACAAAGAATTTGATTTTACTCAGTTATCTGCATCCTTTTTCAATTCATTTAAATTTTATTCTCAACAATCTGCTAATTCAGTTATCTCTATTTTTTTAAGTAAACTGAGTTCCACTATATCACTGGATAATTTCCTAGGCCAATCTTGCTCAGTAGCATAGGCCTTTTGACCTGGAAAACACTCAACCCACTTTATTTCTGGTAACAGTCAAAAGACAATATTTTATCATTTTGACACAGAATCTCCTCCGTTATGATATTAATTATATTATTTATAATTTTTTATTAAAAATGTATAATATATGGTTTAGAATAATTGGCCTAGACATTGTGCACTTGAGAGAGCCAAGTATAATTTCTCAAATGTCACTTTTTTAAATTTAAATTTTAGTCAAATACTTTTTTGTTATTGCTCATGAGCTACTTTCAGAAGAGGATTGGAGATCTCTGCATAGTCTAGCCATCAACATTTCCATCTTGTTATCCCCAGTGATGACAGCATATGTGATTTCATGATTTTGGATCTTTGGAGTATTTTTTTTTATTATTATTTTATTTAATCTAGACCTAGAAAATTACCATTAAACAAAATGGAGTGACCAATATTTTTATTTTATCAGCCATATTTTTTTCTATTAGACATCTTGCCTACCCTTTTTGTTCTTTTTCCCAAAGAGTTCAGCATTGTTGTCAATTATTCAGTTGTGCATTTTTCCCTAGTTGGTTAATGAAATTGCCCTCACTATGCCAAATCCAGCTCCATTTTTATCTGATTGGTGAGTCAAGCACCCACTTCTGTCTGTCAAAATTACTTTTCCTTTAAGACATAAGGCTGGACTGGTACCTATTGAAAAGCAGATTGAGAATGTTAGTTAAAACACAGAATTCAAAGAACTGCTGTCAGACCAGTGAATAATCAAGATAAATATAGTTAATAAAATAATTAACAAAATTTGAAGCAGTCTCTATAGTGATCATTAAATATCCAGCACCTTTGCACGCAATGGGAAGGGATGGAAGTCCTTCTGCTTAGATCATCAGCCTGTTGAAGCTGTTGCACTGGGACGTCAGTCTGTGATGGCATTCAAAGGCCTGATGTTGTGGTGTATGGTCTCCGTTGTTTCTCTGCCTCTCCTCAGTCTGGCTTTAGATTGCCAGAGTTTTGCATTTCAGGATGTTCTCTTTACCCTCAGGAAAAGTCTCAAGTGAAAGAATCACCTTTTCCTGTATTAAGTCAGTCTTTCTCCATGCTAAAGTGTGCACTACTTTTTCAGGAGGTGAGGTGAACGTCCATCAACCCCTCCCTCTTCTTCTCTCTGCAGCTGTGTCTCTGCTTCTCCACCACTTTTTTAGACAGACTCCAGTTCATTGCTTTCCTTTGTCAAATCACTGCTCCAGAAGTCATCTGAAATTTGAACACTCAGAGACTGCATTAATCAAATTGAACCTTTGTAAACTCTGACCAAATTGTGTCTGAGCAATCTGCTCTTTATCTAATTTTCACTTTTCAACCATCTCTTTCAATGGTCCCTTAATAAAAACAATCTAATCTGGTTTAAAGACAGCAGTTCCCTTATTCTATTTTAGTAAAGCAAGTTCTTCATTGCAGAAAAATAGCAAGCAGTTTTTTCTTTGCAAAATGCAGAAAGCAGCAGTAATCTACCTTTATTATATACTGCAATTAAACAAAAGAATCCTTCCTTTTATAACAGCATGACATGCGTATGGTAAACTAAAGACTTCAATCATAATTTTTCTTCTATATTTGCAAACATGATTCAGAATAATCTGGTAATAGTGAATTAATTTTTCCCAACCAACATAAATTAATTCATTTTATTTAAATATTTAATCAACAAGTTCCATTATTATTGTAAAATAGCTTTTGAATCAAAATTTCTATGAACTTGGTCACCCAATCTTGCTCTCATTCAACATTGCACTACACAAGTTATCTTTATCTCAAGTCTAAATCTCTGAAACTCTGTAGCGGATTAACTTTCATACTGTGTCCCAGGGAAAACAAGATACAAATTTTAGACGTTTTAAGCATGTGCAATCTTTTTATTAATCTGTTTAGACACGTCATTAAATAATAAATGTATATCTTATTTTATTTAATCGATTATTATTTAAATAATCTGCAGTGTCCATATCTTGGAACACTTTTTTCACTTTTTTCAACATTCATACGTCCCTTTATTGCTTAGGGCTCATACACTCATCCTTTGTCCCTTTTTTAGATAGGGCTCATTCACACCCATCTCCGCGACCTGATCACACTCAAGTGTCGGTCCAGGAGGGGTGCGCATCTTTTGCTCTACCAGATATAGAATTTATTTTCTCATACAACCACAAGTCACAAATACACTCAGACAGACACAGACACAAACATTTACACAGACTATACTGCACTCTTCCTAAGTGACCTTTCAGTTCTACTCTCTCTTTCTACACTTCCTCAACACAGTAACCCTGCAGGAATTTTCGCCTACCCGTTCAGACCTCTGTTTCACCATCCATAGGACTTTGCGCGCTTCCCTTTACTTTATCTGCTTAACGTCTATTGATGTCCATCAAGGCCCTCTCAACAATAAACACAGACCATTGCATGCAATGTATATCTGCTTAACATCTACTGCCATCCATCAAGGCCCTCTTGGCAGTAAACAGATTTTTGTATGCACAATCTGCCCTCATTTACTATTACAGTAAAACAGATCAGTGCATTTATTCTGGAATCAAAACCCTTTTTTTCCCTCTCTCTCTCTCTTTTTGTTCTTTTTGTTTTTTTCGAGTGTCCATACCACCACTGGCCGACTCTGGCAAACAACACTAATTATATAAGCAAAAAACTGGCTACCTTATTGTTTAGTGGCCACTGTTAGTGTTGTTCGTCAAGCCAGCCCAAAGTGGTCCTCCACCCTCTGCTCGCGTGAGTTCCATGTCACAGTCAAGAGGGGGATACACAAACTATCGTGGTAATCACCCCCCACCACCCCAGCATCCGGCTAATGTGTCAGCACAGCCAAGGCTGTGGGAAAACAGTCTTATGCTGCGGCTGCAGTAAAGCATCATCCTTCTAACCTTCAAGGGGGCAAAAAGAGACGAGCGACCTAGGGTCAGGAGTGTTTAACACAGGGGGAAAGGAAGCAGCACCTGGGGTTTTCTGCTCCAGCCCCCTCAGAGTTCAACACTTTTCTCCCGCCCCCGGGGAAACGGAGAAAGTTGTTAACTGTACACGGTCCAAGTTCAGCTGCGTCAAGCGGGAGTCAGAGTATCAGCCTATTTGGACGACCTTTTGCTCTGAGCGCAGTCACAGCAGCAGGCAGAAAGGGATACAATGCACTATTTTCACATTTGAGAGTCTGAGGTTCAAGGTGAACCGAGAGAAGAGCTGTTTACTCCCCGCTCAAGAGATAAACTATCTGGGTCTCAGATTGAATTCAGTGCTATATCGAGCGCTCTTATCAGAGGAACACCTCAAGTCATTCCACAGCTACATTTCTCTTTTTCAGAAAGGGAGATCTGTTCCTCTCAGGGTGTGTCTAAGGTTACTAGGATTGATGTGACTACAGTGGCCATTATTCCCCTGGGGCTGCTGAGAATGAGAGAATTTCAGCACTGGACAGCGACTCAGAGCTCACGCCTCGGACGCCGGCTCAGCCGCAGAGTGATCATCACGGAGGAGTGTGTGAGGGCTTTACATCACTGGAGAGCCCCCTCCTTTCTCAGGGAAGGTCCGATTACTCTAAGGAAGGTAGTGACGGCGGATGCGTCACTTATGGGCTGGGATGCAGTGTTCGAAGGCAGAGCGGTGTGGGGGGTGTAGTCTCCTTCTCAGAGGGAAAACCACATAAATTACCTGGAACTACTTATGGTGCTACTAGCCTTAAACCACTTTATTCATTTCCTTCAGGGATTTCATTTGCTGATCAGATCAGACAACACAACGGTGGTGGCGTCCATAAACAGACAAGGGGCCTGCACTCTCGACGGCTTCACAGTCTAGGTCACAGACTAATTGTGTGGAGCAGCACTCGTTTTCTGTTGCTTCGTGCAACACACATGCCGGGTACAATGAACAGGGGAGCGGATCTGTTGTCCAGAAGGAATCCCCGTTACGGAGATTGGGCATTTCACCAATAGGTGGTGATTCAGTTGTGGCAGAGATACGGACAGGCTGCCGCAGATCTCTTCGCATCGCGCGAAAACTGTTATTTTCCCTAGTGGGAGAGGATGCACCTCTGGGTGTGGATGCTCTAGCCCACCCGTGGCCAAATGCGTTGTTGTACGCATTTCCCTGCTCATCGGGCCAATATTACAAAGAATATGGGAATTCAGACATTCACTGATTCTGACTGCATCGTATTGGCCGGGAAAACTGTGGATAGCGGAAATAATTCCACTTCAATACGATCAACCCTGGCCTCTCCCATTGCGCAGGGACCTTCTTCCTCAGGCGAACAGAGAGATATTTCATCCCGCAGCCCACAAAGTAGCTCTGTGGGCTTGGCCCATGAGAGGATGAATTTAAATGCCATCGGGTTACACTCTAACGTGATTGACACAATACAGAATGCGAGGGCAGCCTCCACAAGCTCTCTGTATGGTCACAAATGGAGAGTGTTCGAAAGATGGTGTGCAGAGAGGCATATTACTTCGTTTTTATGCTCTGTATCTGATGTTCTTTTGCTTTATGCAAGAACTATTGGATAAAGGTAGAGCCTTTTCGACTGTAAAATTCTATCATTCAGCTATTTCAGCATGTCATGTGGGGCTGGATTTGGGAACGATAGGTCAGCACCCCCTGATTTGGCGGTTTATGAGGGGAGCGAGACAGCTTCGTCTGGTCACTAAATCCCTGATCCCGTCCTGGGACTTAACAGTGGTTCTGGATGCACTCTCGCAGCATCCTTTTGGACCATTAGAGGGCATTGATTTGCGGTGTCTTTCTTTAAAGACGGCTTTGTTGATCGCTCTCACTACAGCAAAGCGCGTAAGGCAATTACTCGCTTTTTTCAGTACATCTGCCCTCATGTATGCAGTTTGCAATGGATGGATCGAAAGTTATGCTAAGGACTAACCAGGCATTTGTTCCTAAGGTCAGGGACACAACAGGAACAAACAAATCTGTGGTATTGCTAGCGTTCTTTCCACTGCCTTTTTCTTCATTAGAGGAAGAGCGGTTACACTGTTTATGCCAGTTTTGCTCTTTGAGTGTTTAAGTGCAGAAGACAAGACTGTTACGAAGGAGTAATCAGCTCTTTGTCTCTTGGGCTGACAATTATCGAGGAGGTCCTGTTTCATGTCAGCGGCTTTCTCACTGGGTGGTAGACGCGATTGTAATGGGTTACAAGAATGCAAATTTACCACCTACACCTCGTATATATATATCATAGGAGTTTCTATTCAGGACATTTGTGCAGGACATGTGAGCTAGGCATCACCGCACATATTTGTGAGATATTATAGATTGGATGTGACAGAGTCGTCACTGGCGCATTCAGTGCTGGGAGCAGGAGCAGTGCCTGATATGTAATGCATTTTATTCAGGGCATAGGCACATATTTTCAGTTCAGCAGTATAATACACCGTGCTTGTGTTCACGGTATTATATTATGAAGTGCATCAGGTTTGCTCAAGCATTAAAGCCAAGATCACTTGTTTATCACCTTCCTAGGTTGCGTCTGTTCATACTACATTATCTGCAATACGGGAGTGGTCTATATCCCATAGTGAGATGCCGAACGGATGTTAGAAAGAGAAGGTTAGGTTACGTGCGTAACCCCGGTTCTCTGATAACAGAAGTGAGGTATCTCACCTCACCGCCCTTCTTGCAGACTACACGGTGAGGAAGCTGTGTGGAGAATGTCTATCTAGCAGCGGACTGCGGTGGGTTATATACCAGGGAGGCGGGACTCCCTGATCGCTTCAGCGATTGGTCCATCAGTCTGACAGACGTGATGTAATTGATGCTTCCGCAGTCGGTCATGCCTGAGGTGTTCCCATAGTGAGATACCTCACTTCTGTTATCAGAGAACCGGGGTTACGCAAGTAACCTAAGGTTATGTTATAGCTTCTGAGAAAAATAGGCTTAGTTTAGTGCTTCTGTGAACTGTAACACTATGTTAGAGTAACTAAGCAAATTAAGAGAATGCCAGCTGAAAAAAACCTTTGTTCTCTACAAGGGATAGTTGGTTCATGCAATGTTAAGATGATATGTTATGCTTGCCCACATGAAAGATATTTTTAACATATGAATTGAAATGTTATTTGCAATGCAGAAAGGGATTTTAATGTGTTAGGAGTCTTATGCTTAGAGGCTCTAACATAACTTCATGAGCATAAGAAGCTAAGTTTAGTGCTTCTGTGAACAGTAACACTATGTTAGTGTAACTAAGCAAATGAAGAGAATGCCAGCTGAAAACCTTTTTTCTCTATAAGAGAAAAACATTTTATGCACTGTTAAGACTAAAGCTTGCCCACATGAAAGATGTTTCTAACATATGAAATTAAATGTTATTTGCAATGCAGAAAGACAGATTTTAATGTATTTGGAGTTTTATGCTCATGAAGTTATGTTAGAGCTCAAAGAACCTGAGTTTAGTGCTTCTGTGAACATTAAGAATATGTTAGTGCATCTAAGCAAATGAAGAGAATGCAAGCCCACGTATGATGAAAACGTACTCGGTTACTAACGTAACCTCTGCAATGGCATAATTTTCATCTGTAAAATTCAAAAATGTATGTTTATAAGCTTTTTTAAATTTCAATTTTAAACAATATAATAAGAAGTAGAATAAGACAAATAAGTTACCAATCATGAAATTAGTATTAATGAAAAATTAATTTGTACTACAGAGGTGGCACAAAAAGAACACAAAAGTGGCTTGTAGGTGTATTTTCAGACATTTAATGAGGCTCAGAGGTGGCATGAGTGAAGTTAAATTCATAAATTCATGTGGAGATTAATGTTTTAAATAAAATTTTGAATACAGAAATATTAAATTATTTAAATGAAATAACTGCAATTATACCTAAAAATGAAACTGAAACCACCAGCAGGTGGCGGCAAATCCCTGATATTATCACTGAATCATTCATTCAATTGATTCGTCTGAACAGCTGATTCATTCACAAATGAAGCAAGTGACTGTCTTTATGAATGGGTAATCATGAATCACTAACTCACTAGATTCGTTCAAAAACGCACTTTCATTCATGAATAAAAACACTGCTGTGTTTGCTTTTAGAGATGCGCAGCGGCTGAGCTGTTACTTTATTTGGAACTATTTTCGTTGATGAAATAGAGCAAAATCAGGCAGTACGTGTTTATTGAACTGTTGTATTAAATCAATATCACATTTGCAAACTCCTTGAATAATTATTAAAATCTGTCACTCTCCTTATCGCGATCTGTGGGCGCACAGAAAATGAGAGTTCTCAAGACTCAAAAGCATGTGCAAATGATAAGTTCTGTCATCTGTCATCGCGTATAAGCGCGGCACCTGAGTAAACCCCTAAACCGAGGTTACGTTAGTAACCGAGTACGTTTCCTATCGATTCTTCACTTGTACTGCATCTGTTTAAGAACTTGCCTTAAGCACCCAAGGAGGCCCAGAGAAACTAAGTATTTTGCAGGGAAGCCACAAAAGGCATTAGGGCTAAACTCAGATAGGTCGGCCCAGGCTTCTATCATCGTCCCAAAATAATTCTGTACAGCCTCGGAACTCACTGAGGGCCAAGAGCATACATGGAGGCAAACGCCAAGCACTGGTTGTCATATGACAGAATGCCCTGCTATGCAGAAAGGACCCACGCCTGTAAGGCCGGGCTGTTCAGACTATAGAATCTGGCAAATGTGGACTGCAAGGCCCAGCTGGCCGCCGCACAAATTTCTGCTAGACCAAGCCCAGGAAGAGGCAACGCCTCTAGTTGAGTGGGCTCTTACTCCCATGGGGCATTGAAGACCCAAAGAAGCGTATGCTAGCTTAATAGCATCAATTATCCATTTGGAAAGTCTCTGCTTCGTAAGCGGACAACCCTTGGTGCGGCCACCGAAGCATACGAATAGTTGCTCTGACCGCCTGAACGGGGCGGAATGCTCAACATAGACTTTCAGCGCCCTGACGGGACAGAGTCAGTTCAACTCTTGGTCTTGCTCTGAAGGAGGAAGCGCCGATAGAGTTATTAACTGTGCTCTAAATGGAGTAGAGAGCACTTTAGGTACATAACCATGCCTTGGTTTCAGGACGACCTTAAAGTCGTTGGGCCCGAATTCGAGGCAGGTGGGGCTCACTGATAGCGCCTGCAGATCTCCCATATGCTTTACCGATGCTAATGCTAGAAGCACAGCAGTCTTAAGTGTCAGGGGACGAAGGTCAATGGACTGTAGCGGCTCAAATGGAGGGCTCTTCAGAATGGGGCTTCTTGGGGACAAGGAAGTAACGGCTGTAGAAGCCTGACTCGCTCTCGACTGGGGGACCGTTTCTACGGCTCCATTTGCCAGCAAATTCATCACCTCTGCGCGTAGGATGTGTGCATCCTTGCTCTGAACCGAGGTGGAGACCACGCCGCTCGACCACGCCGGGGGTCTTAGAGCAAATTGGAGTCTGTAACCTCGTTTTATTATACCCATGACCCAGCTTGACACTCCGGGGATGGCCTGCCAGGCCTCGGCCCACGTGGCAAGGGGCTGAATTGGTTCAAGTGGTGGGCTGCCTAGCGGGAACCTGATGCTCACAATGAGTGGAAGAGGAAATTTGCTCTCTTTTTGAAAATGTTTGTGTTTTATTTTTCCCGCTATAACAGCGGTTAGTTGTTTGGATGCGATTAGAACGGGCCCCATGTTCATAACCGTATTTTTGGTCACAAACACACTGCATTCGGCACCCAGCATGTGTTAGAAGTTCGATGCAGAGAAAGATATGTAAGAGTTTCAATGCACAGCACTATTATTTTAGAGCTTCAATGAACACTAATTTTGTGTTAGAGCTTCTGAGCAAAGGAATAGAAAGCAAGCCCACATATGCTCCAAAGAGTCTTTCTCAGTGAGAGAAAGTTACCTTATGCAATGTTAAGAGTAAAGCTTTTCCTCATGAAAGATGTTTCTGACTTATGAAATATTATGTGCAATAAAGAAAGACAGTTTTTAATGTGTTAGAAGTTCGATGCAGAGAAAGATATGTAAGAGTTTCATTGCACAGCACTATTATTTTAGAGCTTCAATGAAAACTAATTCTGTGTTAGAGCTTCTAGAAAGCAAGCCCACATATGCTCCAAAGAGTCTTTCTCAGTGAGAGAAATTTACCTTATGCAATGTTAAGAGTAAAGCTTTTCCTCATGAAAGATGTTTCTGACTTATGAAATCAAATGTTATTTGCAATGCAGAAAGACACTCTTTTCTGTGTTAGAAGTTCTATGTAGAGAAAGATATGTTAGAGTTTCAGTGCACGGAACTATAAGTTTAGAACTTCTATGAACACAATTGCTGTGTTAGTGCTTCTGAGGATATTAATAGCAAGCAAGCTCACATATGTGCCAAAGCCCAATTCTCATTTAGAGAAAGTTGGCTTATGCATTGAGAAAAAGCTTTCCCACATGAAAGGTGTTTCTTTCTTATGAAATCAAATGTTATTTGCAATGCGGAAATACACTTTTTATTGTGCTAGAAGGTCTATGCAGAGAAAGATATGTTAGAGTTTCAATGCACAGCACTATTAGTTTAGAGCCCTCTATGAACACAATTGCTGTGTTAGTGCTTCTGAGCAATTGAAGAAAAAGCAAGCCCACATATGCTCCAAAGCTTCTATCTCAGTGAGAGAAATTTGCCTTATGCAATGTTAAGAGTAAAGCTTTTCCCGCATAAAAGATGTTTCTGACTTATGAAATGTTATGTGCAATATAGAAAGACAGTTTTTAATGTGTTAAAAGTTCGATAAAGAGAAAGATATGAAAGAGTTTCAATGCACAGCACTATTATTTTAGAGCTTCAATGAACACTAATTCTGTGTTAGCGCTGCTGAGCAAATGAATAGAAAGCAAGCCCACAAATGCTCCAAAGAGTCATTCTCAGTGAGAGAAATTTACCTTAAGATATGAAAATGCACAGCACTATTAGTTTAGAGCTTCAATGAACACTAATTCTGTGTTAGTGCTTCTGAGC
>NW_015505993.1:394688-405060 GCF_001515645.1 Sinocyclocheilus grahami
AGCTTTTCCTCATGAAAGATGTTTCTGTCTTATGAAATCAAATGTAATTTGCAATGCAGAAAGACACTCTTTTCTGTGTTACAAGTTCTATGTAGAGAAAGATATGTTAGAGTTTCAATGCATGGAACTATAAGTTTAGAACTTCTATGAACACAATTGCTGTGTTAGTGCTTCTGAGCAATTGAAGAAAAAGCAAGCCCACATATGCTCCAAAGCTTCTATCTCAGTGAGAGAAATTTACCTTATGCAATGTTAAGAGTAAAGCTTTTCCTCATGAAAGATGTTTCTGTCTTATGAAATCAAATGTTATTTGCAATGCAGAAATACACTTTTTAATGTGTTAGAAGGTATATGCAGAGAAAGATATGTTAGAGTTTCAGTGCACGGAACTATAAGTTTAGAACTTCTATGAACACAATTGCTGTGTTAGTGCTTCTGAGCAATTGAAGAAAAAGCAAGCCCACATATGCTCCAAAGCTTCTATCTCAGTGAGAGAAATTTGCCTTATGCAATGTTAAGAGTAAAGCCTTTCCCGCATGAAAGATGTTTCTGACTTATGAAATGTTATGTGCAATATAGAAAGACAGTTTTTAATGAGGTAAAAGTTCGATAAAGAGAAAGATATGAAAGAGTTTCAATGCACAGCACTATTATTTTAGAGCTTCAATGAACACTAATTCTGTGTTAGCGCTGCTGAGCAAATGAATAGAAAGCAAGCCCACATATGCTCCAAAGAGTCTTTCCCAGTGAGAGAAATTCGCCTTATGCAATGTTAAGTGTAAAGCTTTTCCTCATGAAAGATGTTTCTGACTTATGAAATCAAATGTTATTTGCAATGCAGAAATACACTTTTTAATGTGTTAGAAGGTCTATGCAGAGAAAGATATGTTAGAGTTTCAGTGCACGGAACTATAAGTTTAGAACTTCTATGAACACAATTGCTGTGTTAGTGCTTCTGAGCAATTGAAGAAAAAGCAAGCCCACATATGCTCCAAAGCTTCTATCTCAGTGAGAGAAATTTGCCTTATGCAATGTTAAGAGTAAAGCCTTTCCCGCATGAAAGATGTTTCTGACTTATGAAATCAAATGTTATTTGCAATGCAGAAAGACACTCTTTTATCTGTTAGAAGTTCTATGTAGAGAAAGATACGTATGTTAGAGTTTCAAAGCACGGCACTATAAGTTTAGAACTTCTATGAACACAATTGCTGTGTTAGTGCTTCTGAGCAAATGAAGAGAAAGCAAGCCGACTTATGCTCCAAATCTTCTTCATCAGTGAGTGAAAGTTGCCGTATGCTTTAAGAGTAAAGCTTTCCTACATGAAAGATGTTTCTGACATGAAATCAAATGTTATTTGCAATGCAGAAAGACACTCTTTTATGTGTTAGAAGTTCTATGAAGAGAAAGATAGGTTAGAGTTTCAATGCACAGCACTATTAGTTTAGAACTTCTATGAACAATAATGCTGTGTTAGTGCTTGTGAGCAAATGAAGAGAACGCAAGCCGACATATGCTCCAAACCTTCTTTCTCAGTGAGAGAAATTTGCCTTATGCAATTTTAAGAGCAAAGCTTTCCCTCATGAAAGATGTTTCTGACTTATGAAATGTTGTTTGCAATGCAGAAAGACTGTTTTTTATGTGTTAGACGTTCAATGCAGAGAAAGATATGTTAGAGTTTCAATGCACGGCACTATTAGTTTAGAGCCCTCTATGAACAATAATGCTGTTTTAGTGCTTCTAAGCAAATGAAGAGAAAGCAAGCCCATATATGCTCCTAAGCTTATTTCTCAGTGAGTGAAATTTGACTCATGCATTGTTAAGAGTAAAGCTTTTCCCACATGAAAAATGTTTCAGACTTATGAAATGTTATCTGCAATGCAGAAAGACTGTTTTTAATGTGTTAGCCGTTCAATGCAGAGAAAGAAATGTTAGCGTGTCAATGCACAGCACTATTAGTTTAGAGCTTCAGTGAACACTAATGCTGTGTTAGAGCTTCTGAGCAAATGAAGAGAAAGCAAGCCGACATATGCTCCAAATCTTCTTTCTCAGTGAGAGAAAGTTGCCGTATGCTTTAAGTGTAAAGCTTTCCTACATGAAAGATGTATCTTTCTCATGAAATCAAATGTTATTTGCCATGCAGAAAGACACTTTGTGACACAGAAGCTTTAAACTAACAGTGCTGTGCGTTGAATCTCTAACATAACTTTGTGTGCATAGAACTTCTGACACATTAAAAAGTGTCTTTCTGCATTGCAAAAAACATTTGATTTCATAAGTCAGAAACATCTTTCATTTGGGAAAGGTATACTTTTAACATTGCATAAGGCAACTTTCTCTCACTGAGAAAGAAGCTTTGGCGCATATGTGGGCTTCCTTTCTCTTCATTTGCTCAGAAGCACTAACACAGCATTAGTGTTCATAGAATCTCTAAACTAATAGTGCTGTGCATTGAAGCTCTAACATAACTTTCTGTGCATAGAACTTCTAACACATGATAAACTGTCTTTCTGCATTGCAAATAACATTTCATATGTAAAACGTAAAAGAGGAAAACGTTTCATGTGTAATTAAATGTGTCATGTTCAAATTCTGGGCTTATCTACTTGTCTTTTAGAATCATTGTCTTAGTACATCAAGCCAGCATTTTAAAATGCTACAAAACTGTTTTTATTTTGGTTGTCATTTGTTGAAATATATATATTTAAAATACAGTGTGTTCGTGCCTGCCTGCTGAATGTGACCCACAATAACTGAATCTCCTCTGTGGCCATGGAAAAATTAATATTTACAATGACAATAAATTATACTCCGTCAATGAAACACTTCCAACAAAAAAATGGACGGACTTCTGTCAGCTTGTTGAACACACTTTTATTTGGATATTTTACCATTTGAAGGCTGAAGCAGCAGCGAGCATCCACCTGTGACACTGTTTTCACCCTAATCAGATCAACACTGTAAACCAAACAAAAAAAACAAAAAAATTTGAGTGAAAAATCAAATTCTCAGGCAAAGTGATAAAGCTTCTCTTCCCTGCAAATGATATACTGAAGAATGCGAATATTTAACTTCAAGGCCAAAACAAAACAAAAGATAAGCAGGCATCCTTATTCATTTCAGTATTTGCAGCAGAGGGCAATCCTCCTAGAATGGCGGCGGTGCCACAGCGTAGCTTCACATTCTCTATACATGAGAGGAATCTCTTTTCGTTATTTTCCCTCTTTAGCAAGTTAACTGAAAAATGGATATTCATCGTTTTTTATTTAACCTGCTAATAAAAATGTGGTGGACTGAGTCACTGCTGGCTGAAATGGACTGGCAGTTTTCACATGAAACGATGGCCTTGAGTGTGGCATGTTATGTATTCAGTTGAGTATTCAGATGTAACTAAAATGGCATCAGTCATTTATTAAGCATATACAGTACGTAAGCTTTAAGATTTACCCTCAGCTTGTGACAGCTGAAATAGTTATTGTGAATTGTGCAATTGTATCGCCAATCACTCTTGAGAAACTTGAAGATTGCTTCAGGACGGAAGGACAAATATCCAAACCTTTTCAGACTACTACAGCTTGCACTCATGCTGCCCGTTGGTTCGGCTAAATCAGAAATAAGGTTCTCAGTTATGAGGAGAATAAGAAACTGGCTCTGATCTTCTGATCTTTCTCTACTGCACATAGAGAACGACTGAAAATTTATCAGAAGAACAAGTGAAAGAAAGATAGAGGTCATCTACGCAACTTGGAAAAAGAGGTGGCATTTTTGCAATAGGCAAGATGTTTTTTTTTTTTTTACTCTTTGTACAGCAGTGCATAAAAGTGAAACTTTACCTATGACATTTCAACTGACAAATGAAGGCTGCAATACTAGATCTCTCAATCATAGGTCCTCGAAAATTTTCTTCATCTTGTCTTCAGACCTCTGCAAACTATCCTTGTGCTGACTGTGTTAGGTAGCTGTGTTAGGCTGCTGTTTAGGATGAGGCCAAGGTCTATTAGTATTGTTCAACAAGAATGCACATTCACAAGTAACATCTGCTGCTCTGCTGTCTCAGCCAATAATAGCTTTACTTCACAGGTGTACAAGTGTCTCCTCCACATGTTCATCAGCATTCCTGTTGTACTTTTTAACAAATATTCTCATCAGCTCTTCCCGTTCCTCAGTTTCAAGGATGCATATGCCCTCTGGTGCAGGCTTTGGGATGGACATATCTGGGTTGAAAATAAATATGTGCTGCTTTCGTGTGTGTTATTGTAAGGCCTGTTTTGGGTTTTGTTTCTGGTTTAGGTTTTCATGTCTTTTATTTTGATATGTTGGCTTGGGTCATGTTCCTGTCATGTGTTTTTCCTACCCTGCCATGTGATCCTGCCATGTGGTACTAGGTGCGTTCGACTTGAAGCATGGCTACAGACGGCAGTCAACGAGAGTAGCCGCATGCAGTCGGGGGCGGAGTTGAAAACAGAGCCATCAAGCAGGACACTTTCTGCTCCCGTTAGTGACGCTCGAGCGGTGTTTGCATACTCTATCACAGATGAAGTGAATGAAATGTATAATTTGTCAAATATACAGACGTTTCAGAAACGTTTTCATGAGCAACAGATTAAGACATATATAATATATACTGATTATATATGTCTTAATACATTGCCATCTATTCAAGAATAAAGTGCAATGTAAATATATACTATTTAAATACTAATAAAGTGGGGGAATGTATGCTTTCATCAGTGTTTTATGATAAACGTGACAATATAACATTGCGACTACAGTAAAAAAGCTATTACTGTTCTAAAAACACAGATTTGTGGCTATTATTGGAATTGAAAAGGTTAGACTAAACCTGAAACACACGTGATAGTTGTCATGCGGTGAATCTGGCCAATCCTGAAATGGCTGTCGTCATCAACGCTCCTGCAGCCGCTCTGGAGAAACTGCTCATCAGTGTTTTATGATAAACGTGACAATATAACATTGCGACTACAGTAAAAAAGCTATTACTGTTCTAAAAACACAGATTTGTGGCTATTATTGGAATTGAAAAGGTTAGACTAAACCTGAAACACACGTGATAGTTGTCATGCGGTGAATCTGGCCAATCCTGAAATGGCTGTCGTCATCAACGCTCCTGCAGCCGCTCTGGAGAAACTGCGCCGGCTGAGTCAGACTCATTGGTTGGTTCTTGTCATGTGACCCTGATTGTTTGCTATAAGTAGCCATCATGTTGCCTTTGTGCTTAGTAGTGATGGGATGTTCGGATCATTTTACCGACTCGGACCTTTGAGTCTCGTTCAGCAAAATTAACAAGTCTTTTTTCGAGTTATTTCATTCATTTTAGCAAAATATAATTAAAATGTTACGTGTTACTACCCTAACACATCTACTAACGGAAACGTTGATCACACAACAAACAATACAAAATTATAATGCTATAAGAAACAGAAAAGATTAATTAATTGTTTACCTGGGTCTTCAGTCTATGATTAGCTCACCTCACCTCTTATCTGACAAGTCTTCGGGTTTGAGTCATTCGTTAACCAATCCTTAACCAATGCTGTCATGTGACAAAAGAACGAATGATTCGAAAGACTAGAGAGATGAACTAATCAATTCTCTTTCGGCTCAGACTGCATAGGTTAAGCTTATGGGTCTGTCACATAATGAACGAACGACACGAAAAACCAGAAGACTCGAGAGATGAACTAATCAATTCTCTTTCCGGCTCAGACTGCATTGGTTAAGTTTATGGGGCTGTCACGTGATGAATGAACGACTCAAACCCGAAGACTCGAGAGATGAACTAATCAATTCTCTTTCCGGCTCAGACCGCATTGGTTAAGTTTATGGGGCTGTCACGTGATGCACGAACGACTCGGAAAACCCAAAGACTCGAAACAGGTGAACTACTTGACTAAATTCCTGTACAGAACCTATAGGATGTTGCGCATGCGCGACTGAATGAATCACTCCCCGAGATGACTCGTTCTTCCCGAGTCACATTAAAGATTCGTTCAAAATTCCTGCTGTCGATGAGTGTTTAAGTCATAGTCAAGTTCAGTCAAGTCTAGTCTTCGTTTGTTTGTATTTTGCAGTACACTTTGTTCTGCACTTGGATTCACTACGCTCACCTACAGTGGATTATCATTACAGTTATTAAACTGGTCTTACTCATTTCACATGTAATAGGGGCATTTAGAAAGGAGCACAAAGCAGACAAGCAAAAATGGCCCATTTAAAATTTTAAAAAGAATGAAATGTGACATGCAACATGTCAGGCATGTAACATGACTGCTTCAAATGTTATCTGATCTAATCAAAATTATACAAGATAATTTAAATATGTTGTCAATAAAAGACAATTATTAACTTTGTCATAAAAAATAATGACATTTTTAGTAATTAAAAAATAAGCTAATTTTGTAGTTTGATAATGAATACACAGCAAAAACAAAGCTATCCATCACATAATATGATTGATACAATGAAGTTCTGTCATATTAATCACAGTAACAGTCCTTTATTCCATTAACCTTTTGCTTAATAACAGACTCAACTGCTTGAAACCCGATGATGCTCTTGCATCTACATATGAGAATTTTCCCTCGTTTCAACACAACCAATCATGTAGTAACATTTTTCCAAAATGAACAGTAGGATTAACTTTTGAGCAGGTCCACAAAAATTCTGCAGACATTTCCCAAGCATCTTCCATCCCTCAGGAGAAAGTGTTGAGAAGTAGTGTACATAAAGAGACAAAAACCATGGTTAACAGTGACACATTGGTGCATATATCCATAATGTGGAATAAACATGTATAATCACAGTTTTATCTATAAACATTAATTATTGCAGAAGTCAGTTCTTATCTGTTACCCCTCTGTTAGTGGTTTTATTTTAGGTTACTGCACTAGAATGCATAGAAAATACAATATACTGTATGATGATTGTTTTTCATGACAATGCATAATATTATAATTATATGTATTTGTTTTTTAAATATGTGTTATGCTTTTGATTGGAATATACACATACTGTAGGTCAGATATAATGTTACATTCACACTGTTGTATGGTGACAATTTATAGAGATGGAAAACCCAAAAGCTCACATTAAGCGAGCATATAAAAAAGTCATAAAGTCAAAGTCATACAGCATAACTTATATAGAACTCACTGAAAATCTAAAAAAGCCTTGCATGATAAACATTAAAAAAAAAAAAAACTAAATTAATTTTATTGATCAAGCATCAGTAACTAGAACACAACCTTGTGAGTTGCTTTGTCTACTTCCTTCCAAGGCAACATCCGGAAACAACTGAATTTAAACATAATATAGAAAAGATTTAAAACATTATATGATACAATATGTCAAATAACGTTCCCCACAGAAGCTTGTATGTATTTAAATGTATTTAAATAAAGAATGTGAGTAATGGTACGATACTCTAATAAAAATAAAAATACACATTTTTAGTTATTTATAAAACATTATTATTTAATTGATTCTATAAACGCAACATTTCTCTAACCTCAACCACCATCTTGGATTGGATATTTTCACTGAGCCCATTAAAATGTATTATGGAATTTCCTTATTTATAAGTGTTGCTTAGAATTCAGACAACAAAGATTTCTAAGACAGCAGTATAATTATCTTTTTGAACAGCCTTTGTGTCAGGTTAATGATGCCTTAAAAATGTCACCTAATAAGCAAGTCAACAAGATTTAAAATGGAGCCATGAGTATACTCAGTTGACCTAGTTGAAAAAAGCAAGGAGGTTTTCTTTTTTATAATCATTGCCACATCTTAAAATGCCACATGGATTCAATTTGGTATGTGGAAATATTTGTTTATTATTATGGCATGTGTAATTCTGCTTTGTTCAGCTGTTTTGATGTGGGGTCTTTTCACTCTTTTAATTTATTAACTGGTCAGGTGTGGGTATCTTTTAAAATGCTATACTTCAAACATCCAAAATTTCTGCATATGCATAAGACAGTTGAAATTATAAATATTCATAATTAACAAGCAAACACTTGATCAAATATTATTTAAAAATATGAAGCTGGCCATCAAGTATATGTGGCTTCGGTGTATGCCAATTCTTATACTTTTTCAGGTAATCTCTTGAAAGTCATGCATGAATTTTAAATGGAAGCCTAAATCTTAAGGATTTTTTTTTCCCTTTTTTGAAAGTTCAAAAAAGTGAGCGCTAAAAAGGTAATTCTAGGAACTAAGTCTGATGTCACAGAATTACTAGACAATACTAGAATTCCAACACTTTCAGCATTTTAAAAAAATCCCCTCTAAATTAAATGTTAAACTACTGACATTTATACAAGACTGAAGATAGTTCAGACTACTGTTGATATGGTGAAAGTATTCAGAGTGGTACAGAACATTGTAAAGACACCAGATGATGGGAGATTGTCACTAAAATGGACAGATTAGAGTGTGATGGCAGAGGACTGGGTGCATGGGTGATTTGTTTTGAGCAAACTGTTCAGTAGCATAAGTAGCATAACTCCTTTCAACTGAAATACATAGAACCAGAGCTGATCTTCTCTCCATGTTCCAAATAGCACCTTCTATCGCTCAAGACTGGAACAATTGGACAAATGCACAGTACACACACAGAGAGAGAGAAAGAGATGTAATCATTTAACTGCAGAGATAAACCCTATAATTCAAATTACTTTTACTTCATTTCACTTTGCGTTTAACATGTTCAAATATCACCTTAATGGACAATAAGAAATTCTAAGTTTTAGAAATTCAATAACCAATGTCCTTTATGTTTGCTGTACCTCATATGTTCGATGTTTCTCTTCATATGAAGAGTCTGTTTCCCTGACCACTATGGCCTTAGTCACCAGCATATCAGGGTGCTGCTGTTTGGCCTCTTGTATTGCCATGGCGAGAGCCTGCAGAAAGTTAGTTTTAATGACAGTAAAGTGATTTTAATATACATGTACCATTACATTATTTGCTGACCTACATAGTATGCTAAATTAGGTTTAGTGCTTTCCAAATCATACTAAATTATAAAAAGTTTTGGGTGAATTTTATACTAGTAGAAGAAAATTAAGAAAAAATAAAAATACAGGTGAATGTGTCTTAACATTGCCTGAACATTGTCTTTTAGTCAGGGTAAGCAATCATGAAAGGGCTATGTGCTTTCTATATTTATTTATTGCATATTAAAATTTACCAGCACTGGTCATCTGGCTTCCTTTATATTTAATAAGTACATACTTGACCATCACTATACATACTGTATATTACATCTACATGTCTTTGCTTACCTGATGTTGATCCACATCATCATCTCCTGTTATGATGATCCTTTTTTCAATCCTGGTCTCTGCATAACCTCCTTTCACTGTCTGAAACCAGTTAAAAACATTAAAGAATTTAATCTCTGACAAAAGATTTCATCAGCTGCCATTTTTATAGACTTTCGTCACCATTCTGTCTATTTAAAGCTTTTTAAAATTTATTTAAATATTCACTGTAGTGTCTGGACCAATCAGACACACCATTTTTCATTTGATTTAACAAATCAATTATTCATTAGATTAACAAACATTCACAGACCCCTCACCCAATAAACATACTGGGTGCCAAGATGTCTGTGAACGAGGCCCAGGACCCTGGTTACTATGGCAACCATGACACCTTGGCTAGACCAGATAAACTTTACGACCTAATGGCATGTTAAGAGTTCTCCCTCTCACTACATTTTCCATAGGAAAGACACAATGCACAGCAAAATGGACTTTTCTCTAATTAATTCATAGGAAAACCATGTCTTGTTGTTCTTCTTCTGCTAAGAAGCGTGTTGGAGCCTGAGCCGGTGCGGGTGTGCCTGGTGGGTTCCAACACATAGCCAGTCAGCCTCTAATGTTAGATTCTGAGAAGATGAGGATGTGAGCTAGCACCCCTCTAAGGACACCCTAAGTCTGCGCCAGGCCTCGGGCCATGACTTTCCATTCACCAAAGATCCTAGGATCTCAGCTGATGTCTCTCTTAGCTCTTTTTCACTTTCCACCGGGAAGAAACTCCCAATCACCATAGAGTCAGAACATCTTTGGGGTTCATCACTCTTCAAACCAGGAAGAAGATGATCGTGACTCCTACACCACCGAACCTCATCAAGACTTTCATCCGAGACTGCATCCGTACGCTCATTCCAGGCCAAGGCAATGCAAGTATCGTACATTTAACTAAACGAAACAGAGGTTTAGTATAAGCTGTAGACCCCATTATAAACGGCGCTGATGGTTTTACTCAGGTGGTTAACTGACTCTTTTCATAGCTTCATTCTCTGGTTTTCCTGATGGTTTCATCCATCAAGTCTCATTTGCCCTTTCCC
>NW_015505993.1:405718-427559 GCF_001515645.1 Sinocyclocheilus grahami
CAGTCAGTCTGCGGTTCTGTTAGATTCTGAGAAGATGAGGATGTGAGCTAGCACCCCTCTAAGGACACCCTAAGTCTGCGCCAGGCCTCGGGCCATGACTTTCCATTCACCAAAGATCCTAGGATCTCAGCTGATGTCTCTCTTAGCTCTTTTTCACTTTCCACCGGGAAGAAACTCCCAATCACCATAGAGTCAGAACATCTTTGGGGTTCATCACTCTTCAAACCAGGAAGAAGATGATCGTGACTCCTACACCACCGAACCTCATCAAGACTTTCATCCGAGACTGCATCCGTACGCTCATTCCAGGCCAAGGCAATGCAAGTATCGTACATTTAACTAAACGAAACAGAGGTTTAGTATAAGCTGTAGACCCCATTATAAACGGCGCTGATGGTTTTACTCAGGTGGTTAACTGCCTCTTTTCATAGCTTCATTCTCTGGTTTTCCTGATGGTTTCATCCATCAAGTCTCATTTGCCCTTTCCCTGTATGAGTGATTGTTTGTTTGTTAGACTAGTTTGTGTTAGTGTTTCGTTAATAAAACTCTTGTGCACAAATTACATGAGTTTCTGATTCTGCCTTCCAAATTAATTGTCCCTTTACGATTTTGATCCTTACTACATGCTCTAATGCATTAATACTGTAGGAAAGTATTTTCTGTGGCCACGGAAATATTTCTTTCCTAGAGTTGATATGAACTTACACTGAATGTTCGCTGGACGAACAGATTGGTTGATGGCAATTTAATTCTGCTACAGTTACTACTGGCAACTGATATAAATAATTGCAATTAATCAGAATTAATTGTAATTATTTATATACATTTCCTTTTTGAGCTAATTTGCTTCATCACCTTATTAATATTTGCAGAGAAATCGATCTGTCCATTTACTATCTACAATTTTTGAAGTTATGTCAAGCTGAATAATAATGGTGTGTTGGCTCAGAGGGCATAATGGGCCTCATTTATATACTTTTGAGCTAATTTGCTACATAATTGGTGGAGAACGGTGGCAATCATTTAAACATTATTTGCAAGCGGACTCAGTAAAAAACTTGTGTTTGTCTCATAAATTTCATTAATGTCTTATACATGCAAACCAGCTTCTGATAAACTCAGATAATCTATAGCTTGAATGTGCCTTCCTATGAGCAGTAGAAAGTTTTCAGTGCTATAATGCGTTTAAATCGTATGATAAGAAACTAACCTGAAGAAATCTCAGATTAGCAGCCCATATAAATGGTACCAGAATAAACTAATCTGTTATTGAGCGAAGAAATCCCCATTTTCAGTTTTGAATGCATAAATCTTAAATCTGACAAAGAAATCTCAGATTAGCGGCAAGAATTAATCTGCATGGCGAAGAAATCCAACTGGCAGTTAAATTAAATCTGTGCAACGATGAAATTTCGCTGCAGATGTTCCTCATCTCCCTAAATTAAGGCCTTCTTGTATCTATCGTGTATCATTGTAGTCATTAAGGTGATGCAATTGAATAGCGAATTAACGGTGTAATTCTAGCCTAGCTAACTAGTAATCCGCCATTGTCTGTGAAGTGAATGTGCTGTTTTGATTTGTGAATGAAGTCGTATGCGACACGTCATAACTGACTGCGCTTAAGTTTCCCATGCATGTTTACAGCAGCGCAAGTTCTGCTCCATTTGCGCGTGTTGTAAGCTTGCATTGGTCTCTTAGCAGTGTCTGACCCCGGGAGGTGCGAGCAGGCTCTTCCGGTTCAATCTGATCACACATGTAACAGACCTTTCTGAAAACAAAGAACTGCGTGTAGCCAACGCTAACTCTTTAGCAGCCATACAGGCTAAGGTAAGCCCTTTACCTCAACTGCTAGCTTTTAGCATCTGACTAACACTTAGATAGGTGTGAGTGTAAAGTTTGAACCACTCCTCCTCTCTCTCTCGCTCTCCCCCTCACTCTTGGCTTCACTTCCTGTTTGTGCTATCACCTTCTGTTTAGGCTCAGTTAGGTTGGCCCCTCCTCAAATACTTTGATTTTATTTAATTAATTTACCTTTGTTTAGCTTGAATGTACTAATTTAGCTAAGTTGATTTTAATTAAATCTGAGCTTTAATTAAATCAATTTATTTATTTTTCCTTTTGGTTTCCTACAGCTATTAGGACCTTTTCGTTTGACTTTTACCTTATTTTAGTTTGTTTGACCATCACCATCTTCCCTCAAGGTATAGGATTATAGCAGTTCTAGCAACTGTTGTATCCTTAATGAGCCATACAGGTTATTAGTAGCCTTAATTCCTGTTTCTGCTATATCCTTACTCCTCAGCACCAGGCCTATTACATAAGGTACAGTTACCATGCATTATGCTACATGCCCCAGAGAAGACTAGAAACACTTCCTAGTGTTTCTGTTTATGTACCTTGAGGTGTTTGAAGTATCCCTGCTAGCTTAGCTAACAGACCCCCTAAGTTTATGACCCTGCTGCAGCATTCCTTTTAACAAGTGACAACTGCTTAGTTGTATCTAGCTTAAACTAAATAAGGCAAGCCATTCCTTCTCTCTCTGTCTCTTTCTGATTTTATTTCAGTTTTGTTTGATCTGATACCTTCATAGTGACCAAACCTGTGAACCATCAGTGCTTTGAGTAATAGTTTGACCACATGTATAGCCCGGTCCTTAGCTGACCCCTGCTTACAGCCCCATCAACAAATTTACTCAAACTCTCTCTTTGTGTTCACAAACACAAAAACATAGCAGCCTACCTCACCAGCTGCCCCTCACCAGTTATTCACACCTTACACAGCCTACACAGCCATTCCCCATACAGATAGCTTTACACCTCTGTACGTACTTGCATTTGCCTTCTGCCTCTCTCTCTCTGGTGTTCCCACAAGTGTGCCAGTATGTCGCAGACATTCCACAGACATCCAGCCCTGCCAGCTCAACAGGACCACTTGGAAACCCAGCAGAGCACTGTGATGGACATCCTTCAGCCCAAAGCAGCCAATGACCTGCAACGGCAGAGAGAGGAACAGCGAGATTGCGACACAAATGGACACCTGACACCAAGCCTCGACAACCAGGAGCTGACCAGCATCATCTTCTCCTTGGCCCACACTCTCAAGGGCTTCAGACAGGAGGTAAATGATCTGAAACTGCAAGTCACAGAGTGCCACAGGGAACTGACAACCACTCAGAGAGAGACAGCACAGAACAGATGCAAAGAACCTGACAGAATGGCTGACAGGAGGCGCTAACAGCTGCTGGACACCACGAGTAGGTTGGAAAAGCCACTAGACAGGCCTTTTGAAAGAGAACAGTTTCACACAAAATCACTGTTAAAAACAGCATATGTGAAACTTAATGAGAGAGACACTAGAGTTAAGGTCTTAGTAGGCCATCTGCATGCAGCCAGAGCTGAGGTCCAAACCCGGACTCAGCATTTCTGCAACATTAAAGAGGAGCTTGACATGGTTCAGAAAGAATTCAAACAGTCCTACCGACTGCGCATGGACTCAAGTAAAAGACACCCTGCTGCATGTCACACAGCCAGCAGTGCAAACTCCCTCACCCCTGTACACAGATATAAAGGGGGGAACCAAAGTGTTCTGCTTGACCCTTCACAAGTCAGCTTCCTGAAAACCTCTGCAGCTGCAGAAGAAAAAAAGTTTAATTCAGGCGAACCGAAACAACGCCTGTGAATGCCACCTGCAAGCAGCCCGAGCTGAAATCCAAGTCCTTGCTCAGCAACGAGACAACTCCAAACGTTTATGACCCTGCTGCAGCATTCCTTTTAACAAGTGACAACTGCTTAGTTGTATCTAGCTTAAACTAAATAAGGCAAGCCATTCCTTCTCTCTCTGTCTCTTTCTGATTTTATTTCAGTTTTGTTTGATCTGATACCTTCATAGTGACCAAACCTGTGAACCATCAGTGCTTTGAGTAATAGTTTGACCACATGTATAGCCCGGTCCTTAGCTGACCCCTGCTTACAGCCCCATCAACAAATTTACTCAAACTCTCTCTTTGTGTTCACAAACACAAAAACATAGCAGCCTACCTCACCAGCTGCCCCTCACCAGTTATTCACACCTTACACAGCCTACACAGCCATTCCCCATACAGATAGCTTTACACCTCTGTACGTACTTGCATTTGCCTTCTGCCTCTCTCTCTCTGGTGTTCCCACAAGTGTGCCAGTATGTCGCAGACATTCCACAGACATCCAGCCCTGCCAGCTCAACAGGACCACTTGGAAACCCAGCAGAGCACTGTGATGGACATCCTTCAGCCCAAAGCAGCCAATGACCTGCAACGGCAGAGAGAGGAACAGCGAGATTGCGACACAAATGGACACCTGACACCAAGCCTCGACAACCAGGAGCTGACCAGCATCATCTTCTCCTTGGCCCACACTCTCAAGGGCTTCAGACAGGAGGTAAATGATCTGAAACTGCAAGTCACAGAGTGCCACAGGGAACTGACAACCACTCAGAGAGAGACAGCACAGAACAGATGCAAAGAACCTGACAGAATGGCTGACAGGAGGCGCTAACAGCTGCTGGACACCACGAGTAGGTTGGAAAAGCCACTAGACAGGCCTTTTGAAAGAGAACAGTTTCACACAAAATCACTGTTAAAAACAGCATATGTGAAACTTAATGAGAGAGACACTAGAGTTAAGGTCTTAGTAGGCCATCTGCATGCAGCCAGAGCTGAGGTCCAAACCCGGACTCAGCATTTCTGCAACATTAAAGAGGAGCTTGACATGGTTCAGAAAGAATTCAAACAGTCCTACCGACTGCGCATGGACTCAAGTAAAAGACACCCTGCTGCATGTCACACAGCCAGCAGTGCAAACTCCCTCACCCCTGTACACAGATATAAAGGGGGGAACCAAAGTGTTCTGCTTGACCCTTCACAAGTCAGCTTCCTGAAAACCTCTGCAGCTGCAGAAGAAAAAAAGTTTAATTCAGGCGAACCGAAACAACGCCTGTGAATGCCACCTGCAAGCAGCCCGAGCTGAAATCCAAGTCCTTGCTCAGCAACGAGACAACTCCAAACACCAATCGGGTAAAATTAAACGAAGCCAAGGTGAATTAAATGTCACAAATTAACTGAAATATGCTTGCAGACCACAAGGTGGACAGACCGGGAAAACACGACACAGAATTTCCTACCACTGCAGACACACACACCATGTGGCCCCACAGACCCCAACAAGCTGGCCAGAGACAATACAACTGGCAACCTAAATACTGCAGAGGGTCACAACACTTGCCAACCTGCAAAACATGGACTTTTATGCTTGAACTCTGCCCAATGTGACCACACAAGACAGACTATCTGCTCAGGATCACCTCTGGCCTTGAGGCACACAGCATCCTGTACCAGCAGTCTGAAACTGTCAAACTACAACAAGCCTGCTGCAGCCAACTCTGAGTCTACGGCAGACGACAGAACAGACCACGAGGGAGGAAGGCTTCAACTCCAGAACCTTCCCTCCTCCCGAAATCCGCATCATATTGTGAGTCACCACTCAAGCGCCATGGCCTTCCCCCACACAATTACCACCTGACATCTGCGGAACTCAGCCCATATGGCCTACAGAGGACACAGCACTGCCTCTTTAGAGACTGTTAAAATCCTGCCCATCTCTGCACAGTACCCAGAACTGACTCTGGAGAGCACACGGGCCAGCAACAGAGATATTAAAGGAACTGATTCTGAGAGTGGCCTCACCAGCAGCTTAAACAAGCCCTCATAAAGGAATTCTCAGACCCAGAGTCTGAACACGGACTGATCGCTTCCCTAGACACCAAACAGGGCCGGCATGAAACTCTCCATGCTTACTACCACAGACTTCGACGAGCTTACTTCGGAGCTCACAATTACCCTGGGATGGAGGAGGACACCAGCTTCAAGAGCCTTTTCCCCCGAAACCTCCATCCTATTGTAAGTCACCATTTAGGCATTATGGCCTGCCGCACAATGCCTATTCAACAACTGCGTGACCTGACACAGAAGGCCTTTAACAAGCACAAGGCCTCCACCAAAGGTGTTTGTAAGACCCCACTGATTCTGAACTGCACATCCCAGAATCCAAAGCAGGCACCAGAAGGAACCCAGCATTGCCACAATGCAAGGCCCTTCTACAGAAAGCCACTAGCCAGTGGAGGACAGAGCCGTCACCATGGCAACAGACCCAGGTTCCAGACCAACCACAGGGAGAAGCCATGGAAAAGGCCATCCTCATCCTGCGAACACCACGGTATGTCCAACAGCAGGTCACCACAACATCCTTCTTCACACCCTTCACACAGGTGCCAAACGGATGCTGCACACGGACAGCTGGAGCACCTGTAACTTCTGAGTTACAGGTGCTGCTGACACTAGCAAAAAAGCTCCTTGAACAAAACTCAACTGAGGAGTACTGGGAAGGACAAACTTCTGACTCCTTGCCTGACGCAACACAGCATCAGACCCGTCCAAGGGAGGAGCATCCCTTAAAACCAGTCGACACCCCAGAAGCAGCCAGACAATGTTGGATGGAGCAACGGGCCCACATGCCCAACAGCGAAACCTCTACCAACACAACTCAGGCAAGCTCAAGTCGGTGCCGCTACAAGAGCAAAGCGACACCGCAAACATCAGATTTCTAGTGACGTGTGAGCTACACAGAGGGTTAACAACCACCTGCTGCCCTCCTGGCACCATCACTAGGTCAGTCTGAAACTCTCTGCACACTACAAAATCTACATAATTCCCTGCGACCCCAGGAACCACCTGCACTCTCACCAGTGAGAGTCTAACCCGGCTGTTCCACACCGCGGGTACCACGGATAGCCTACTGGCTAACAACATCATCGCCACCATTACTAGGATGACAGGTGACACAGCCTCGACACCTGCTGCATAAGCTCAAGGACCCGCACCTTGCTAAAGCCTACATCACCACAGCACACCACCTGACAGCATCCACCATGGCACCACAACCACTCCTGGAGGCAATAACAGCCAGAGAGCCACCACTGTCTCCCAGCCATGAGTGGCAGGTGCGTGTCTGATTGTTCTGCACCTTTGACGTCGCTCGCTGTTCTACGGACAACAACGTTCGAAAGGGGGAATATTTGTAGCGGCTGGACCAATCAGACACACCATTTTTCATTTGATTTATCAAATCAATTATTTATTAGATTTATTAGATTAACAAACATTCAGACCCCCTCACCCAATAAACATACTGGGTGCCAAGATGTCTGTGAACGAGGCCCAAGACCCTGGTTACCATGGCAACCATGACACCTTTGCTAGACCAGATAAACTTTTTACGACCTAATGGCATGTTGAGACTCTTTCCTAGAGTTGATATGAACTTACACTGAATGTTCGCTGGACGAACAGATTGGTTGATGGCAATTTAATTCTGCTAGTAGTAATACTGGCAGCTGATATAAATAATTGTAATTAATCATAATTAATTGTAAATATTTGTAGCGGCTGGACCAATCAGACACACCATTTTTCATTTGATTTATCAAATCAATTATTTATTAGATTTATTAGATTAACAAACATTCAGACCCCCTCACCCAATAAACATACTGGGTGCCAAGATGTCTGTGAACGAGGCCCAAGACCCTGGTTACCATGGCAACCATGACACCTTTGCTAGACCAGATAAACTTTTTACGACCTAATGGCATGTTGAGACTCTTTCCTAGAGTTGATATGAACTTACACTGAATGTTCGCTGGACGAACAGATTGGTTGATGGCAATTTAATTCTGCTAGTAGTAATACTGGCAGCTGATATAAATAATTGTAATTAATCATAATTAATTGTAATTATTTATATACATTTCCCTTTTGAGCTAATTTGCTACATCACCTTATTAATGTTTGCAGAGAAATCAATCTGTCCATTTACTATCCACAATTTTTGAAGTTATGTTAAGCTGAATAATAATGGTGTGTTGGCTCAGAGGGCATAATGGGCCTCATTTATCAATCTAACGTAGAACTGAGCGCAGATCCGTGCGCACAAATCAACTTACGACAGAGTTCACATGTGATTCATGAAACATTCGTTTGCTGCTAATCTCATCGTACTAATGATTGCACGTTGATAAATGTGGCGGCAGAAAACAATCGTCATTTGAATATCATGCCCCTAAAAACACCCCGGTTTAGAAGCCTCGCCCCTAGAGTTTACGTCAAGGACAAACGAAACCCGGCCAAAAAGAGGAAGTAATCTCATGAAAGAGAAACTGATCTTACTCCAAAAACACCCGTTAACCTTGTAATTGCAAACAATTAGGCTACATTAATTTATGTAATTTTTATGTATATTAAAATACTGGCAAATATAAACAGCCTATGTAGTTCCCCTCACTCTACAACAAATATTTTAAATTTAAAGGTATTCAGAACAGAACAAGAATGAAAAATAAGTAGTTATAAAATTATATATTAAACTATAAAATAAAACACAAATTAGGCTATAGTGGCATTGATTATAAACAACATACAAATGTCAAGCAAAACTGAAATGGCATTGGGCTCACAAGCCTGTCTCATACCACAAGAATCCAAATGTTTCCATTTTTGCCATATTTGTAACATTTGTTTGCATAACTATTATTCATTATGTAGCCTAAAATGGCTTTATACTTCACTTATGTTCTAATATCTGTGTAAAATCCTTCACATGCGCAAAAATGTTTGTTTGGGCACTGCACACTGATTTTACAGCGGACCTTTTAAATATGATGCGATTTAAATTTTTCCTTTCTCTTTGGAGTGTTACAAGCTCTTGGTGCATAAAGAAGATCTGTAAAGTTGCAAAGACTAAAGTCTCAAATCCAAAGAGATATTCTTTATAAAAATTAAGAGTCAGCCACCTACCTACCTAAAACGGCTCATTCTAACACGCCCCCACATATCTATGTCACTATGTGGGAAGATTTGCATAACGCCGCCCAAATGTTCACGCAAAGAAAAATGTTACGCAAAGGCGTAACTTTTATTCTCGCTGTAGTATTGTTGTTGCCGCCGCCAAGTTGTGAAGGCACTGTGTGTTTCTTTGCGAAAGTGAAACTACTTTGTTTGGCCTTCCAAAAGAGGACGATATCTGCTTCGTCATGCCTGGAGCTGATTCGTGCTGGTTGCTGAGGAAATACAACAACTTTGCACTGTGGATCACCAGATCGGCTTTCACCGTGGACAAAGCGGAGTCCAGGCCGGGGTCGTCACATGTGGTTGCTGCAACCCCTCCGGATGCTCCTTCGTTGAATCCGCTGGCCGCGCCGTTCTCAAGCCCGTTACTCTAGCCCTCCGGCCGTTGCTCACTCTAGGCCGCCTATATTTTTTATATTTAAAGCGAGTTTTTTGGGCAGTGTAGAGTAGCGCTTGTTGTTTGTCATTTCTCCGATCACAAATGTAGACATGGTTTTGTTTACGCGGCGCATAAAAAGGCAGTATAAGTCATTATAATCCATAATTATGTCCCCACTGGATGCAACGAATGCCTCGTTTATAATGGGTTTTCATGTTTTTTAATCATCGTTTCGGCCTGACAGGGCATCATCACAGTATGGTAGGGGCGTAACATTTCCGTCACACGCTTGAGGTATTCGGCCAATCATAATGCACTAGATAGCTGGCCAATCACAGCACACCTTGCTTTTCAGACCAATGAGCTTTATTAAAATCGACGCGTTTCAGAAAGGCGGGGCATAGAGGAGAAACAATAATGTACAGTATGTGGAAAATAATGCTTTTTTAACCTTAAACCGCATAAACACATTTCATTACACCAAATACACAAAATAATGTTCTTTTTAGCAACATCATATGACCCCTTTAAAATAAACAGTGTAACTTTTATGTTTGGTTGACTGCATTTTATTTTGATGATGAATGGCTGAAATGTCAGGCAACGGTAGAACTAATGTTGTTTGTGTGTGTGTGTGAGGCGCCTGTGCGATCAGATGGATTAAATCAAATAAAGATATAAAGAAAATAAAGAAAATGCATTAAAAGTGTCACAAAAACGAGCGTAGCCTATACTTGTTGCAGTTTTTTTCTTCCTTTTGTTAATCTGTTAATTATATTATAGCCTATTATATATTGTGTGTGATCCTATTTATTTTATTCCTTTTATAGACTTAATTTCTGTTTTTCTCCTTTCACAGAAGTGCTGCAGCTGCATGATGCGACAATTGAATCCTCATGGTCTTGTTTATGCTGCTATTTGCGCATTTAAAACTAAAGCCCTGTATAAAAAAAAAAAAAAAAAAAAGACATTCTAATCTTACTGGTTAACGATCGACTAATGAGCTTCGTTTGACGGTCAGGAAAAGAAAAATGAACAAAATGCTGTCATTCTACAATTCTCCACCATATTTACTATGCTGCGAGCAAGTTCAGGTAACTCAAAAACTTGCGTACACGAGCTGAGACCAGATGTGAGATTTGATCGTAGCTTACGTCCATATTGATAAATTCCAAGTTTTGCGTTGAAACGACCGTACGCCTAATTTTCAGTCATAAGTTCATTACGTAAATGAGGCCCATTGTTCTTAAACTCAAGGTGACGTCTCTTACCTTGGTCACTTGAGTTGTGGTTGCTGAGGTAATGTTTTCCGTAGTGACAGGAGAAGCAACAAAGTGTCTTTCCAGACTGTTCAGGTAAGCCTGAAATACAACAATGCGTTATATGTTTTACTGTTAAACAGTTTTGCCCCTCTCCTCTTTGCAAAGTAATAAATAAATAAATATCACACAGACAACTGTACATACAGAACACAATTAGTAAACCACTATTCAGATCCTTTGCTATGACACTAGAAATTTAGGTCAGATGCATCCCATTTCCAAGGCACAGATCTGGGGAAGGCTACAAAACAATCTCCTTCATTGAAGGTTGCTAAGAGTGGCCTTCATTATTCTTAAAAGGAAGAACAATTTTGGAACAACCAGGAATTTCCTAGAGCAGGCCATCCAGAGCAATCAGGGGAGAGGGGTCTTGGTGAATAAAAACCCACTGATAACTCTGGTTGAGCTCCAGAAATCATGTGTGGAACAACCAGAACCCTGTAGTCCATCAGTCCAGAAAAACTGAAAGAAGCATTTGAGCATTTGTACAGTGCTCAGACGCATATTGTCTGCTCATTAACTCACGCGGCACAAGCAGACCCCTGTCTCAGTGCAGCACTCAGTCATGTATGGAACACAAAGGAGTTCCAGTCACTGACTCATTCAGGTGTTATAAGCAGCCGTGCCTTTGAGCAGCGGTCAGCCGTGTATAAATAATACATATGTATGAATCAATCCAGTTTCTAGTTTAAATGGACACTAGAGGCAGGAAAACAGACAACTTTTATTCCTTTTCAGACAATGTATGATTTACATGGCCAGAGTTTCGATTAAGAAAGACAAATTTTTGCACAATTCCTTGCACAATATTATGACTTCAAAACAATTTTAACATGCTGCAAGGTTTGAAAACTTTTGATACTTTGAACTTTAGCATCACATATAACATATGGATTTTTATATGCGAAAACTCCTTTTACCTCAAAATCTTTCTCCTTCACCCAGCTATGCCATCTTCAAGAAGCCTCTTGTTGCTTATATCACATATGGATGTTTTTGTCATGACCTGGGTTTGCTTCTCTGTTTCTCTCTCACACACACGGGATTTCACACACACATACACACACATACATATTCTATCATGCACACACACACACACACACACACACACACTCAGGCAGCCCATGCTCATTCTTGCTCTTATCTCCACCTGTTTGTCATCATAATCAGCGTGCGGGCTGCTTTGCGAGGACACCTGTTTCCACTCTGATCTATTAGTCACTCTATTTCTAGTGGTTGGGTTCACTGTTCTCTGTCGGATTATTGTGTGTCATGCATACGGTATTGTTTGGCCCTTCATGTTGATACTACCAGAGTTCTTACCATGTCTTGTCTTGCTTAGTGTGCTGTGCTCGTCTTAGTGTTCTCTCTGTCCGGTGGCTGCTTCCAGTGAGCCCAGCCCCACGAGCTCTCTCCAAGACGGGAGTCCTCGGAACCAGACTATCCTTGGTCGATTTGTGTTTCATCCAGTTCTGTGTCATCAGACGACAGACTGCCTTGTTTTGTGTCTTCAATAAAGAGACTGATTCTAACTGACTGCCTTTGCACGTGGATCCTTTACAGCACAAGTGACAGTTTTTCCATCCTGATGATCCAATGATAGCTGCTCGCATCTCAGCATGTCTAACAGACATTTCTTGTTGGATGACGGACCATCACCTTCAACTCAACCTGGCTAAGACAGAACTGCTTGTGGTTTCAACAAACCCATCACTTTATCAAAATTTCACCATCCAGTTAGGCTCATGAACCATAACTCCTTCAAAAACAGCTAGAAACCTTGGAGTTGTGATTGATGATAAGCTGAATTTCTCAGACCACATTGCTAAAACTGCCCGGTCCTGCAGATTTGCTCTACACAACATTAGGAAGATCAGGCCCTTTCTTTTAGAACATGCAACACAACTCCTTGTTCAAGCTCTTGTTCTATCCAGGCTGGACTATTGCAATGCTCTCTTGGCAGGTCTTCCAGCCACTTCTATCAAACCTCTACAATTAATCCAAAATGCCGCTGCAAGATTAATCTTTAATGAGCAGAAAAGAACGCATGTCACACCTCTGCTCATCAATTTGCACTGGCAACCAGTAGCTGCTCGCATTAAATTCAAGGCATTAATGTTGGCCTACAAAACTACCACTGGCTCTGCACCCATTTACCTAAATTCATTACTTCAGAGTTATGTGCCCTCTAGAAGCTTGCGTTCTGCAAGTGAACAGTGTATTATTGTGCCATCTCAAAGAGGCACAAGATCACTTTCACAAACTTTTTCATTAACTGTTCCCTCCTGGTGGAATGACCTGCCCAACTTAATTCGAGCAGCTGAGTCCTTAGCCATCTTCAAGAAACGACTAAAAACACATCTGTTCCACCTTTATTTGACCCTCTAACTCTAGCACGTTAAATTCTATTTTAATTCTACTTAATCTATATTTATCTTCTTTTTTTATTTTTATTAAAAACAAAAACAAACACTAGTTCCCTTTCATGGGAACTTCGAACTGCGTCCTCTAGGGGTCGCTATGGGGAATGCCTCGTCGTGACCCGTGTCTAAAGCATACATTGAAAAAACACCAACAACACGTTGGCCGGTGACAGCCATGACATCACTACCGGTGCGACTATAGTATAAATAGGCACCGGGAGAACACATCATCCTCTTCTTCATCTTCATTGACTGTTTTGTTTGAAGCGTGCATTTCTGTGGTAAGAGCGATCTCTATTCATATCATTATGGCGAGCACTAGCAAAGCGTTTAGAGGATGTGTGCATCCGTGTTGTCGTTGTTTAACACGATCTATGCGTTATTTGTTTGGGCGAAGAACACGCACGTGATGTCTCAGAGGGGGCAATCGGCGTGCACCGCGAGCGGTTTTTTCAAGGAAAAAGCTCTGCTCTCGTTTGTCTCTCTTTTCGAGGAAAGAGGGGCAGCCATCTGCTTCCCGCGATTCAGGATCTGCCGCTGCTGAGGCACGGAGGAGAATGAACTTGTGGGGATCGCATGTGGATCTGGCCGATGAGTTTGAAGAGGGGTTTTCCCTCGTGCGATCGTCGGCTGTGGACGAGAGTGAGCTGCTGGAGGATGACGTTATTTCATTAACATTGTCTGTTCCAGGGGCCAGTGCTCTGCTGGAAAGCAGGAAAATGTCTGAGGAGGGCAAAAAGCTGAGGCTGAGCTTTCTCAATCCTCCTACCCTGCGTATGATGAGCTTTGAAAATTATGGATCGCGCCACGGCGAGGCTTTACTTGCCATGAAGCGGGTGAAGAAAATTACATCGTGAGGTCATCTATTTAATAAAAAAAAAAAAAGATGAATGTTATTTTTCTGGCCATAACCCTCCAGCTCAGGTGAGCCTTCCTTTCTTCCTGTTTTCCATACAGAGATTGAGAAGGAATGGAAGAGGCCGTTTTTTCCACAAAAAAAAAAAACACACGCATCCATCGATTCCAGCATGCGAGTTATGCCAACATCGAGGCGATGCGCGAAAGCGGTTATGAGAAGATGCCCCTATAGAGAGATGCTGGCCAGCTATCTCTCTATGGATGAGATGTCCTCTTTTAAGACTCCCTCCTTGACATCTCGCTCTAATGCCAGGGCATATGCAGCAGCAGCAGCAGGTCGGGCTGTCGTTTCATTGCACACGATGGTGATGCCCCAAGCATATCAGGCTGACATGCTGAAAGACCTGGATAAAGGCGAGGGCCTTTCTCCTAACGAGGTAGCTGAGTGCGGGCAAAGGCGCGCTCAGCGGCTTTTACGAAGGTCCAGGTCTGAGCCCGAACAACCCGAGGGGTCCTGGCCCGTCTCGGTTTGAGGATCAGAGACGGGCACAGAACGCTCCTCCCCCGGGTAGGGATAGAATAATCGCGGGTCAAAGGAGGGTAGGTAAAATACCTAAGGGATGTGATCCAGACAGGGCGTCAGTGCTTTGTCCGGATCAGAGTGATACTTCAGTATCTACTCATTTCCTTCGGGGTCTTACATCTGCCCTTTTCTTCCCCTTTCTAATTCCCCTGTAACCACCATCTCTCCACCTGACCGAGGTTAGGTGGGAATTTCCTGCATTACTCCTATGCTGGACCTATGATGTATGGTTGCTTCTATGGTTTCATAGTGACCACCTTACTGATGGTCCGGACCAGAGTATATATGTGTGTGTGTATTTAATGCGCTGGTGGTTGTGTATAATCTTACTGTTAGCTTTCTTTGCAGTGTTTCCCGGGACCTGTGTGTCCTTTTTCTAGGGTAGGTCCTCGATGAGCACCCCCTCTGCTGGGTTCAGAAACCGGGTGTTCGACATGCAATGTTTATTTCACGCGTCGATATATGTCCAGACGGTACGATAAGCAGGGTTTCGGCTTCATACTTCCTGGATTATGCGGCCAGGTCACAGGCTTCTGCGGGAGCCTTCTTGATCATTAGGCCCCCGGCACGGCACTGCAAAGATTTCCTGGACGTCCGGGCTGGGCTTATGCTTTCAGGCTGCCCTGTCTGGTCTACCGTATCTAGGTCGCCCTGAGGGGCCTCCCGATCACCAGGATATCCCATCTTGCTGAGGCATCGAGCGGGAGGTATAGGTGACTTTTGCAAGAACCTTCTTGTGTAATGCTGTCTCAGGCAGTGCTCCCCTCACATTAGAGGGTTGTATTTGAGCTTGCCTCTCCCATTTGGCTCAGTACTTCCGGGTATCTGTGAGCAGATGCTTGGAAAACTCTTAAAATCCATACCATGGTGAGTGCACAGGTTAAGCTTTGCACACTTTCTAAAAATCCACATAAGTGGTAAGTGTGCACGTTATGCTTTGCCCACTTTTCTGAAATCCTGTATGGTAAGGTTACGCGTTATGAGCCTCGTTCCCTTTGTCTGAGTTAGTTTAGACCCCGGTACCTTGGGCTCCACTCGACTAGTGTGTCTCTGTCGACACACTCTGGAAGCATTTCTCCCCTCACCATTGAGGGATATTGTGAGCATGGTGTTTTCTTTAGAGCATTTAATTCTCTCTGATGAGTTGGATTCCTCGCTCCATGGGCTGTTCTCATGGTAGTGCTGAGCAGTGCTCCCCTTTAATCAGAGGGTTACATATGAACATGCTACTCCTTCTGAATTCAGAGTTCTCCTCTCACGTGAGAGTTGAGTTCTCTGTTTTTCCCAGAGCACCTGGAACCAGCAGCATCAGGCGAACTAGGCCCTTCCTCTGCCTCTCTGATGCGCTGAGTTTTTTAGCTAGCTTGCAGTACACTTACCCTTCTGATTCAAACAATTTCTTTTCTAAAATCCTGTATGGTAAGAGCTACGCGCAGCAGCCTCGTGCTCTTTCTGAGAGGTTTAAAAACCCGGTTCCGCCTTGGGCACCACTCCACCTATGTATCCTTTGGATACCTACGTTAACAGGGTGTTGCTACTAGGGGTCTGTTGAGACAGTTCCTTTAGCATATGTAGAGCGTGCGGTAGCCCCTGTGTGACAGGCCAAGACTTAGTATGATTCTAGGCTCTTGGTCGTATTCCCTTAAAGGAATCTATTCCTGATTCCAAGCCTTGAGCTCTCCCCCGGGCCCAGGAGTTCTGGCCCTAACAGGTAAGTTTTTTGGGGTATGTAGCCTAGGCCTTTGGCCGTAGGGAATAATGTCACTGACAGCCGTCTAACATCCCAGGGGCAACTCCCATAGCAATATGAACTTTGTACTTCGGCCCAGAGAACATGACAATCGCTGTCCTGTACCGAAGTTTGAATAATACCTCTGAAGCGAGGGGGCCTGGATATGAACTGGAGCAAGTAACCTCATTCTATGGTCCGCAGGACCCAACTTGACATGCCCTTTTCAAGCTTTTGAGTAAGTAGGCCCGCAATTAAATGGTAATTTTCTTGGCCATGCACTGAGGCCCTGTCCACACGAACACGGTTATTTTAAAACATCGGACGTCGGAGCCTGCGCAATACTCTCCAGCCTTTGTTGAAGAGTTCACAGAAATGTTATCAATGATTTCCTCAGAGTGTGACTGTTTTGCTATTGCAGGGGATTTTTAATATTCACATAGATAATGCAGAAATCAAAATTTCAAAAGAAATTATAACTGTTTTAAACACTTTTGACCTGATTCAGCATGTGCATGAACCCACACACAATCGTGGAGATTCTTTAGATTTATTCATCAGTAGGGGTCTAAACATTTCATCCATTGTTATTAAGGACGTAGCACTATCTGATCACTTCTGTATTTTCTTTGATATATTGATCTCTGCTACCACTGAATCTAGATCTGTCTCTGTCAGAAAGAGATGCATTAAAGAGAAAGTCTCCAGGTTACGTATGTAACCATGGTTCCCCGAAGGGAACTAGACGCTGCATCGAAACGCAACGGGAACGTCGAAACGCTACGGGAACAAGAATGCCCACGCCGCCAGATTTGCAAATCCCTGCCTAGTGTGGAAGAGCACAACTAAGGCGAGAGAAAAGGGAGCCAGGAATGGCTAAAGTAGGCAGGGCCCGCCATCCCGAAGGCCAACTTCTGGAGGAGTGAGGCTTGACCCCCGAAGGAGAGGGGAGATCAGAGGGCTCAAGGCTATGGAAAAGCATCCTGATCCACCACTTAGCATAAGCTTCTCTGGCCAGAGGCCTCGGCGCACCGCGGAGGAAACGTGTAAGAAGAGGGTGTCTTCCCACTGAATGGCCACCGAGAGGGGTGTGGTATGCCGCAATGGCCGCCACGAAGACCTCTAGGGTGGAGTGGGTCAACCCTGGAGATAAACAGGCCTGCAGGAACTCCAGAACTGTACCAAACGGGCAGTTAGCTGGGTCGAGCTGGCGGTCTCCGCACCAAGAAGTACAGTTTCCTCATAGAGGGTGCTCTGGATGGAGGATGGTCTCAACAACCTCAGTTGAGATACCGGAAGCTATGAGATGTGCCTCCTCAGAGGCCACACCCACAGCTCCGGCCGGGGGCGCGCCCTCCGCCTGTGAGAGGAGATCTCTCCTGACGGGAATCTCCAATGGAGCGCAGTCGAGGAGAGCAATCAGGTCCGAGAACCATACTCGGCCCGGCCAGAGCAGGGCTACTGGCAGTCGACTGACCTCGTTCCAGCGCACTCTCTCCAGAACTTCCGGGAGCAGAACAATCGGGGTAAAGGTGTACAGATGAAGCCTCGGCCACGTCTGTACCATGGCATCCAGCCCCAGTGGAGCTGGATGAGTCAGCGAGAGAACCAGAGGGGACCGTGCGATATCATCTGAGTTGCAAACAAGTCCACCTGAGCCTGGCCAAAGACTCTCCAAGTCTGCTTCACCCCTCGGGGTGAGGCATCTATTCCCCGGGCATCGGCCCCTGCCTCGACAGGATGTCTGCCCCAACATATATAAAAGACCACTGCTGTGTTGTCGGTGCGCATCAACACATAGCGATCTCTTAGGCCTGGGAGGAAGTGTTTCAAAGCTAGAAACACGGCAAGCATCTCCAGTCAACTTATGCACCACGTGAGATGGTGGCAACTCCACAGGCCGCGGGCCGAGTGGCCACTCATGACCGCTCCCAACCGGTGAGAGATGCATCCGTCGCTAGCATATGTGGTGACCAGGAGCTCCCAGCACCAGGCCCTGACATAAAAACCAAGGTCTCCTTCACATGTCTAAGGCACGTAGGCACCGCTGCGTGACCTTGAGCATGCGAAGCGGGTTTCCCCTCGGGAAGAACCCCTTGGTCTTAAGCCACCACTGTAGGGGTCTCATGTACAGCAGGCCAAAAAACCACGTTGGACGCGGCTGCCATCAGACCCAGCAGTCTGAAACTGTTTGACAGTGAGTGACCGGCCTTCTCTCACTCTCGCGACAAGGATTGACTAGATCCGAGCAGGAGACATACGTGCCTACATCGTGGTCGAATCCCAAACCACGCTCAGACAAGTGGTTCTCTGTACTGGAGAAAGCACACTTTTCTTGTCTTAACCCCAGCTCTTTCGTGTGAGCGAGAACGACATCTCGATGTCAAACTGCCATCCACTCTGATTGAGCTAATATCAACCAATCGTCGATGTGGTTGAGTCGTGAAAGTGTGGGGTGAGAGTGCAAGGGCAGAGGAAGAACTCGGTGTTGGTAAGCTTTTGGCCCCAAAAGCAAACCTCAGGAACTTCCTGTGATGAGGAAGGATGGAGACATGTGCATCTTTTAGATCAATCGTGCCAAACCAGTTCTCGGACTTGATCTGAGACACGACTTGTTTGAGTGCAAGCGTGCTGAACTTCAGTCGCCTGACTGAGCTGTTCAAATGACGCAGATCTAAAATAGGACGCCACCCTCCATCCTTCCTCGGAACGGTGAAGTACCGACTGTAGAAGCCAGACTCTGCTACATGAGAAGGGACCACTTCGATGGCCTCTTTTCTCAAAAGAGTAACTACTTCTGTTCCATGACCAGATCCTGCTTGGGACCCACCATAGTGGGTATGACCCCATTTAAACTGAGGCGGAGGAGAACTGAATTCTATAGCCTCACTCTACAGTGTGCAGGACCCACCAAGACATGTTAGTCTACTAAGGAAATCAGTCTCTCGAGACTGACCTCTGGTGTAATCAGAGCGGCTAGCTCGGTGCCCTGAAATGGTGAACCGGCAGGGGATGGCCCTGCTAGCTGCTCTAGAGACCTCTGTGGAGGTCGTGAGCCTCTTAGCACCACTATGTTTCCGGGCGGTAACTGAGAGATCCTGAGCCCTCATAGCTGAAGTCTTCTCTAAAAATGACGGTCCTCAGACCCGCGTCATCTGCTAGGAAGACTCGACTGATAGAACCAGAGCCTGCTTAGGGCAGGACCCAAGGAGGGACGCTTGGCAGGGGCTCCCACACCGCCAGGTGACATACTAAGGGAACCAGTCTCACAAGACTGGCCTCTGGTGCACTTAGAGTGGCTAGCTCGGTGCCCTGAAGCGGCGAACCGGCAGGAGACGGCTCTACTAGCTGGGGAAGAAACTGCAGCGCGGGCTTCCGAGCCTCGAGAGAGAGCGCTGGATCTAGGGAGTGCAGGTGGAGAAAGGGCGAGCCGTCTCCAACCCATCCGCTAGATCCATGTGCGATCCCCACGATCTGGATCGCCGCCGTGCCTCGCAAGCACCGACACACTCCTCGGAGCACGTCCTGGCGGGAGCAGAGCGTTCAGCGGGGAGAAGCACAATCAGCCCCTCATTTCCGAGTGCTGACTGCGCAAGTTTTATTTTTTCATAATAGTATAGACATAATGCTTGTGCGACTGTAAAACAGCTCCGCTCCACAGTAAAGCTGCTCATTATAATATTAGGCATAATATGCTTATGTAACTGATGCTTGTGCAACTGGTGAGCTCATCAACCTCCTCGGAGGAAGACAGGCAGAGTGTCGAGCCCTCTCACTGGGGGCTTCCGAACCCCGAGAGCAGGCGCTGGATCTGGTGGTTAAGGAAGAAGCTACATTCTACATTCCCTCCACCAGATCCATATGCGAAACCCACAAGCACAACCGCCGCTGACTCTGCCTGTTTTGCTCCCAAGCAGACAACACACAAACTGTGTGTCTCCCCACCCGAAATGTAGCGCGGGCAGGGAAGAACACATAGCCTGAGATGCTGCCGGCTCTCGCCGTATGTTTGTCTACACTCGTATTGGTAAAATAAAGAGTGATAATGGACAGACAACACCAAATAAGATGGACACACACAGAGCGATTGCTGAATGACAGAAAGCTGACGCCGGTTTCACCGTACGTGCTTTTATGCTTCTTGGTTGCTACGTCACCCCGCCCGTGATGTCTCGCCCATCCATTGGACTGATTACACATGTGATTCAGAACGTGGTCACGCTGGAGGCATTCCTGTAGCGTTTCGATACAGCTCGAGTTCCTGAAGGGGAACACTAGTGTGCTATTTATGGAGGCTATATCTTTAACACCAAGCATTTCTGCAGACTCTGTTGATCTTCTCCTTGATTCCTTTAACTCAAAAGTTAAGAATGTTATTGATGATATTGCTCCTGTGAAAGTCAGCAAGAAGACTGGCAGACAAAAATCAGCTTGGAGAAAATCAACAGCAGTACAGAATATGAAAAGACAATGCAGAAAAGCAAAAGCGTGGCGGAAGACGAAACTTGAAATTCACTATAGCATCTATAAAGACAGCCTTCATGCTTTCAATGTGGAACTAGCCACAGTTAGACAGAGTTTCTTCTCAAACCTTATAAACAGTAACTTAAACAACACTCTTTTTGCTACTGTTGAGAGACTGACAAACCCCCCCCAAGTCAGATTCCCAGTGAAATGCTCTCTGACAGTATGCAATGAGTTTGCTTCTTTCTTTTCTGAGAAGATCATTAATATCAGGAAGGCGATTAGCACATCCTCAAGTTAACCGCAATATCAAAAAGTAGATACTATGTCTATTTTTGAAGCAATTGATAGCAAAATTTTGGAAGAAATAGTAATACTAAACAGCACCTAAAATCGTCAACCTGCTATCTTGACACACTTCCCACATCTTTTTTAAAAAGGGGGTTTAAATGTTTGGAGGCCTCTTAGATCTCTTAGAAGTGGTGAACGCCTCACGTCTTTCTGGGACGTTTCCAAACTCCCTGAAAACTGCAGTTGTTAAGCCCCTTCTGAAAAAGAGCAATCTTGATAACACCATTTTGAGCAATTATAGACGAATATCAAATTTTCCTTTTATAGGCAAGATTATTGAAAAACTAGTTTTTAATTAGCTGAACAAATACTTAAACTCAAATGGATACCTGGACAATTTTCAATCTGGTTTCCGCCCGCATCACAACACAGAGACAGCACTCATTAAGATAATAAATGATATTCGCTTACATTCTGATTCTGGCAAAATATCAGTGCTGGTGCTACTAGATCTCAGTGCTGCGTTTGACACTGTCGATCATAACATACTTCTAGAGAGACTGGAAAACTGGATCGGGCTTTCTGGGATGGTAATCAAATGGTTCAGGTCATACTTAGAAGGGAGAGGTTATTATGTGAGTATAGGAGAGCATAAGTCTAAGTGCACGTCCATGACATGCGGAGTCCCACAAGGCTCAATTTTTGCACCGCTCTTGTTTAGCCTGTATATGCTCCCAAATAATGAGAAAGAACCAAATTGCCTATCACAGCTATGCTGATGATACCTAGATTTACCTAGCCTTTTCACCAAATGACTACAGCCCCATTGACTCCCTCTGCCAATGCATTGATGAAAT
>NW_015505993.1:427740-470236 GCF_001515645.1 Sinocyclocheilus grahami
GATGATACCCAGATTTACCTAGCCTTATCTCCAAATGACTACAGCCCCATTGACTCCCTCTGCCAATGCATTGATGAAATTAACAGTTGGATGTGCAAAAATTGTCTTCAGTTAAACAAGGAGGAAACTGAAGTCATTGTATTTGGAAACAAAGATGAAGTTCTCAAGGTGAATGCATACCTTGACTCTAGGGGTCAAACAACTAAAAATCAAGTTAAGAATCTTTGTGTGATTTTGGAGACAGACCTTAGTTTCAGTAGTCATGTCAAAGCAGTAACTAAATCAGCATACTATCATCTAAAAAACATTGCAAGAATGAGATGTTTTGTTTCAAGACTTGGAGAAACTTGTTCATGCCTTTATCACCGGCAGGGTGGACTATTGTAATGGTCTTCTCACCGGCCTTCCCAAGAAGACCATTAGACAGCTGCAGCTCATCCAGAACGCTGCTGCCAGGATTCTGACTAGAACCAGAAAATCTGAGCATATCACACCAGTCCTCAGTTCCTTACATTGGCTTCCAGTTACATTTAGGATTGATTTTAAAGTACTTTTACTCATTTATAAATCACTCAATGGCCTAGGACCTAAATACATTGTAGATATGCTCACTGAATATAAACCTAACAGATCACTCAGATCATTAGGATCGAGTCAGAAGAAGGGGAATCTGCTTTTAGCTATTTTGCAGTCGGAATCAGCTTCCAGAAGGAACCAGATGTGCTAAAACTTTAGTCACATTTAAATCTAGACTCAAAACTCATCTGTTTAGCGGTGCATTTATTGAATGAGCACTGTGCGATGTCCAAACTGATTGCACTGTGTTTTATGCATGTATAATCATTTTCTATTTTTAACTGTCTTAAATTCATTTTAAATCAATTTTTAAATAATTGTCAAAGTTTTTAAATTCCTTGTTTTATTCTTGGGATTATTTTTTTTATGATTACTTTACTTTCTTTTATGTAAAACACTTTGAATTACCATTGTGTACGAAATGTGCTATATAAATAAACTTGCCTTGCCTTGCTTTATAATGCAATTTTGACAATACTGTGATTAAACTTTATCTCATGTAAATGCAATACTTAGATCTAAATAATGTGATTAAGCTCCTAATCGCAGCAAGCATAATCGTATTAACATAGGTGGGTACACGTACGCTGATTTTAATCGAAATATACAGGCATGTAAACACCTTAATCGCAGTATTGCCACTATGACCAAAGTGCGCATGTGCTTGTGACATACATGAATGATGTGACATGCACCAGTAATAATACGCATATTGTTAGAAACGATGGCGGGGAAGAAAGGATCGCATTTCTGGGGAAAGCACAACTCGTTGCCACTAGTCTCTTACCCTCATCCAGAAACGGCGAGTAGAGCACGACGGCAGTGTAGGCAAACGAATTGCCATCACATTTCTATGGCGCCAAAAAGCATGGAATATGCAAAAGTGTTTTGCATTAGACGTAAATAAGCGGCAAGTAACACACCTGCTTTTTCTGAGTCCATCATTTGTGCAGTGGGGTAATTTGAATAATGGCAGTAAAAAATTAACCACAATTCTAAGCGAATAATAAGAATAATGGAAATTGAATGTAAACGGGAGTGAAGAGCTTTGCTCTTGACATGTAAACATCATAATGCGATCAAGTCCTTACTCTGATTATTGGAAATAATCGCATTATTCGTGCACATGTAAACGTAGTCATTGACTCACCCAATTCATTCTAATTGCTAAATAATGAATTAAAAGAAAAACCTCATTGTGTTGCTCAGAGATGTGTGACTGTTTTGTTTTTTTCTTTGTTTGGAACTATTTTCGGGTTAATCAAATTGAGCAAAGATGATTGACTGTTTGAAATACCAGTCACTCATTATTAACTACTTCTATACTGTATGAACTCTTATATGAAAATTAACATCAAATTTCATACCGGTTTTCAGTGAGAAACACATTCTCTTGGTCGTGTCATGTCATTTAACTAGGCTGTATCATATAAGTATAAAAACTTAATTTTTACCAGAGTATGTTTCTTCTGTGTGCAGTTGTGTTCATTTGTTTTGATTTCTCCATGAGATTTCGCCACTCATACATGGAGCATAAATATCACCCTTTCCAAACCTCTTTCCAGAGACCATTGGCATTAGTGTATTGTCAGTTTATGATGATCTAATTTGCATTAGATTCCATATAACTGATGTCAGTTAATAACAAATAATATCTTGATTTATTTGTTGAACCTAGAATAAAGTTTACCTCATTACTTCCAGGAAACTTCAGTTTATCTTTCCATAAGATAATGTCCATAGTAAAATCCAACTCAGTCACTTGCATTTATCAATCTTTGCACTTTATCCATTCATTGTATCCATTTAGTAATTGTTAGTTACTCTTGTCTATCCCTTTGTTAATAAAAAACATTTTATTACACTTGTGTCTTCCTTGTGCTGATAATACAGTAAAAAGTCTCTACAAGTTAACGATATCTCACAAATACTTCAGATTGGTCAGACTACAACTTCCTATAGTTTAAATGTAATTCTTATTTATTCAACAATCTTCCATGGTTGTTCTTTATTGTCAAAGGCAGAATTCCTTGGCTGGTGCCCTGTAAAATAGTATGACCAAAATTAAGTATTAATATTTAAGCCCAAAGCCATTACACTGGTGGTGCTACTTAAATCTAAAATCACTATATTTAGTGGTGCCCCTTGTGAAGCTATCTAACATCTGATATCACTACACTAGTTAGTTGTTTTAATCAGGTTAGTTTCCCCTTCAAAAATTCCACTTGTCCTGGGTAAGCAATAATGTCTATCTAAGTTACTGGATATAAAATGTAACCTGCTAAAGTAGCTAGTGGGAGTGACTGTGTTACATGTCCGTCTGAAATCAACACATTTGGCAGGTGTTAATGACAAGCCCTGGTCCTAATTCTTCTGGACGTAACGGCAGCCTTTGATACAGTCAATCATTCCATTCTTATTTATTTTTAGGGCCTGTGGGGTAATGTCCTTAAATGGTTTATGTCTTATTTGACCAAAAGATGTTGTACAGTCAATATTGCAAATTGCAAATTGTTCTTGGCTAGTCTTACCTGTGGAGTCCCAAAAATCTCCATTCTCTGTCCCATTTTTTCTCTCTTTCTATGCTTCCAATCGGTGATATTTTCAGAAAACACAGAGTATCATTCAATTGTTATGCAGATGACACCTAAAACGACTTGCCATTAAAAAATACTCAAGACAATGACAGCCTGTTTTAAAGATCTAATGAATTGGATGTCGCCGAATTTCCTGCATCTAAATGACTTGAATACTGGGATTATTGTATTTGATTAAGTACACATTTTAGTTTATAAATCTATTTTTAGCCTTGCTCGCTTATAGATGGTTTCAACGGCAACATCAACAAACGTTACTGCACATGCAAGCTTTTGTGCCCAAACTTAACTTCCGGTAGATTTCCGCAAAGTACATAACAACAATAACAACAGCAAAATCCCTCCAGAGAAGATTATTTCTGATAACAAGCAAAATACACTCTAAAAATGCTGGGTTAAATATAAACCCAGCTATTGGGTTTGTTTTGACTCAGCGGTTGGGTTGGAACCCCACAGCTGGGTCAAAACAACCCAATAGCTGGGTCAAAACAACCAAGTGTATGTTTACTGAAATTGCAAATTAATTCTCTGCCAGCAGGAGGTGCTTTTGGAGTGGCAGAAATAGAGGTTTCCCCAGTAACGGCTGTACACTAAGCAGCGCTCCGCTCACAAACGCTGCTTTATCAGGCATTACAGGCAAGATGAAATGAAAATGACATCGAAAATTTCCTGAAGACAGTCAGTTTCCTTCACAGACAGTGATACCAAAACACCCACGCCACGTTTTGATTTTGAAACATACAGTGCTCATGTTTATTCAACAAAGTCAACGCCTTTTGGAAAATCTATTTTTGGCAGTCAGTTTTGATATTGTGGCTGCCACAAATAAATAAATGTATGGGAAACACATCCCACAGCACAACAACCTGATCCCAACTTCAGTCTACTCATCACTTTAACTTTAACCGATAAAAAAACACAGACCAGAAGTTAACGTTGGGCAAAGTGCATACACCCGATGAAACCGTGTATATCTCTTCTACCTCCTTCAATTCATTTGCCACCTAGATCACTTAGATCCAGTAATCAAATTCTACTAAAGGTGCCAAGAACCAGATTTAAACATAGGGGTAGAGTGTTTGAGGCAGCTGATCCTAATCTCTGGAATAGTCTACCACTACTTAGATCAGCCCCACAATCTATTTTTTAGTCTAAAATTAAAACTTATTTATTTTTCCTGCCTTTTAATTTATTTATTTTGTGGTACAGTTCTTTTATGGGTTAAATGTTATGTACTGTGTGATGCTATGTGAATTTCGAATCCACATTATTTTTATACTTGTTTGTACATCTTTTTAATTGTACTACTATAAAGCACCTTGGACAGCACATATTTTATTTTTATGGAGCTACATAAATAATAATAATAAAAAAATAGTAATAATAAAAAAATCCACCATTCTGGGCTTTATGGAAAAATGGCCCGACTGAAGACTTTCCTCAGTGCAAAATGCATCAAAGACTGAATTAGCTAAAAAGCAGTGGCTGTCTACAGATTGTCTCCACCTAACCTAATAGAGCTTCTGTACAGAGGACAGAGGATCACAGACAGAGGATGTGTAGAGAAGAATGGCAGAAAATTTGGCTAGGTGTCACATCATAGCCAAAAAACTTGAGTTTGTAATTAAGCAAATAAAGCGAATATGCTTTAGCTAAGTACTGAGTTAAGGGTCTGAATATTTAAGTGAATGTAATATTTTAGTTTTTACTTTTCATAATGAATTCGCAGTTACCACAGTTTTCTTTGTCGTTATGGGGTACAGTGTGTCTAAACATGGGCAAGATTAATGATAACCATATCCATAAACATAAAAGGAACCCTTTTGTCAATTCTAAAATCTACCAACAGTCTTGTCAAAAATAATAAATGAATAAACAAATAGAAAGAAATGAAAACAATAAATTGTTTCATATAATTTAAATATCAATTAAACTGTATTATGTGAACATAATATCTGCATTGTATCTGTACTGTATTAGCCACCTCTATAGATCAGAATCAGACATGACAAAAAAAAAAACATATTGGTCCACAACTATTTATTGGGAAGTGATTATATGACCAGACTCACAGGGGACTCATTCTCTTTTGCCTCCTTAACTGTGCTCTCTTCCAGTTTCTGCAAAAAACATGAGAAAATAATCAAGAAGTGCCAAGGCAATACAGTTAAGAGCAATAAAACCTGAGCAAACAGCACCATAGCAGCATGCAGTGAAATACTATTTTTTTTCCCATGTATGACTGATAAAGGTAAACATAAAAGAACCAGCTTTTAGATTTGCTGAATGACTAAAGAAACAGTATCAGCATTTCTTGTATATTACCACCCACTGCTACTTACACCTGTAAAGGAAATGACAAGACATAACTGTAAAATATTTGGGAGAGCATTGTTAGAGTTTGACTATATTGTACTGCAGTAGACACAAAGGTAGAGAGACAGAGAAAGAAAGAAAGAAAGGGGAGCTTTATAAAGGACAAGAGAGAAAGACACATGACATTGAGGACATGAGTCCTGAGACCTTTAACCCAGTTGTTCAGGAAGGCATATGCCATTTATTTTCAGTTATATTCTAGAAAGATTAAACTTTATGAGACACAAGATAAGACAAAAACAGTAACATACCACAGATGTTTCTTTTTAAATTTTGTCCCTTGAATAAACTGATTCACATTCTACCAGTTTGAATTTTTTAATAACATAACTAAACAAATTTTGTTAAATAGTAAAATTTTATGTATTAAAAATATTATGTTCTATTTAATCTCAGTCAGCATGTTTCCATTGACAAAACGGCCATGCTGTCACCCTGATGAGCTTTCATTGGCAGCGTCTGGAGTGTTTGGAAGGGATAAAAATTCTGTGCCTTCATAACCAGATGACATCTCTGAGTCATAAACGAGGTATAGTGCGTCAGAGACTTCAGAGGCTATTGCACTGGACCCTTCAGACAAAGCAGTGATTTCCAGAGCAGCTGAGCATGCAAAACTGCCTTCCCAAGCTGCTTCAACATCATCCTCAGTGTTTGATAGAGGCCCTCAGCGTCGAAAAACAGAGGGGTTGCCAATACTTCCTGATTTTAGAGTTGCAGTCTTCATGGAAGGCCCCTAGTTCTATAGCACTCCCTAGGACACAGCCGGGCAACTTGGCAGGGGCAGCAGCTAATGGGCTTTCTACAGCTCCTCAGATCGGACCCACACTTGCTATGCTGATGGGGGCTATGGTCAGGACTGGAAGAGATGCTTCACACCCTAAAAAGCATGGTAGGATAATCGACAGTCAGCTGAGGGAAGCCTTTCATGCCTCTGCCTTGTCGGCAAGACAAACTCTCTCCTCTTGGTTTATTTAGAGGGTCTGCTCCAGGATTTGTTCTCCTCTTTGACAGATGAGGAAAACATCCCAGAGACATTGCGTTTGATTGATATGCTGATCCAAGGAACAAGTGCGCATACTCAAGCCCTGGGGCTATCCATGGCCAATTTGGTTCAAGCACGCAATCAGGTATGGCTATCTCAAGCTAATCTGTTAGATCAAGACTGCATGGCAGTCATTGCAGCTCCATTAGTGCATGGGGAAGTCTTTGGACCATCTGCAGAAGCAGCCTTGGAGCAATCTCGTAGGACAAGAGAACTGACTTAATCAGTGGGTCGAGCACCAGCTACTTGTGGGCTACGCACATCAGCTGGGAGCAGCAATTGGGCCCGGGCAGAATTGTCAAGCCAGGTCTTCGTAGGTCAGTGCCGGTCTGCTGCCCAAGGGGCACCCATAAGACCAAGCCAAGGAGTCCAGCAGTCCTTTCGTAGGACATGGCAGGCAGAGTCTTCCAGCACACGTGCAGCAGGTGGAAGAAACCGTCACTGATGGTTATAAACCTCCGGCCTCACTTTTTCTTCTTCCACTGGCACCAATGTACTCAATGTACATGGGTGCTGAGCACCTTGGAGTTTGGATACAGGCTCCAATTCAAATCCAAGCCACCCAAATTTTAAGGAATTGTTCCTACTGTTTTGAGAGAAGAGACAAAGTGCAGGTCTCTGAAAGACGTAGTCTCAGTTCTTTTAGGAAAAAGAGCAATAACATGCCTGCCCTCGGGATCAATAGGGCAGGGGTTTTATTCAACCTATTTCTTGATTCCAAAGAAAGATGGGGGGTCTTCTGCCCATCCTGAATCTCAGGAATTTAAATCATCATTTAAAGCGAATGCCATTCCGTATGCTTTGTCGTTCAACCCTTTTAACCTTCATCAGACAAGGGTATTGGTTCACAACAGTGGATCTCCAAGATGCTTATTTCCACATCCCAATTCATGAGGACCACAGGAAGTACCTCAGGTTCTACTTTCAGGGCAATGCTTATGAGTATAATGTTCTCCCCGTCGGTCTGTCATTGGCTCCCCGCACCTTCACCAAATGTATGGATGCCGCACTCATTCCTCTTCGTCACCAGGGCATACATATTGCACGTATTGCCAATTACCTGCACGATTGGTTAATTTGCCTTTCTACCTTTCTGCCAAATGTTCTGCCCCGTTCCTTTATTTCCAGGCCTTTGGTGATAGAACCCTTCCATCCACCTCCTCACAATTCAACAGAAGCATCCAGACTGCATCTAATCTGCCCAGTCAGGGCACTGAGAAGATAAATTTCTCGCACACAAATGGTAAGGCATACCGATTAGCTGTTTGTCTGTTATGGGTACTCTGTGCAAGGCCAGGCAGTGTCCAAGCAGAGCCCAATGGGTGGTCAGGCTGATAGATCTAGCCTATCACAATGCAGGGATGCTTCCTAAGGGAGTGGTGGCACACTATACAAGAGAAGTGGCTGCCTCCTGGGCATTGTTTAAAGGTGCTTCTCTGGAGAATGTGTGTGCAGCAGCTGGTTGGTCATCATCTGTGACATTTGCCAAATTCTATCATCTGGATGTTGCTACAACAAACAGCAGAGCAGACGTGATCTGCCTTATGTAGACAATATCAAGGTGCTAAAAACCCGCTGATTTAACTGTGTAAATAACAGGGAAAACTAATAAAATGTTCTGTTGGCATGAATTTGTTTCCTTGAGTTTTATTGCCCCACTTGGGTTTTATCTCCCCTCCTGACCTTATCTGGTACACAGTAGCCCATACTAGGTAACCTAGTTCTGTGAATGAAGTCAACACTGAAGACGTGGTCACTCAGGGAGCACTTGTCACTAGTCGGCAAAAAAAGCGCTGGCTACTTCGCACCTGTATTTATAGACTGATTGCAGGCGGGGCATGGTTAATTTGATATACTGTCTCCTGAGAGCTCATCCTTAGCAAGAGTGACCCATACTGTGGTGTGTTGACTTCATTCACAGAACTAGGTTACCTAGGTTACCCACAACACTGTTTGCATACTGACAACTGGTCTACTCACACTCAACCCAGCAAGACCACCTTGGTCAAACTTAAAATTAGTTAAAAAGGAAACTTTTTCCGCACCTCTTACAGTCTTGAATTAGAATTGAATAACTATTTTAGGTTTGTATTTAAAGTAACTTTTATGAATTTTTAAAAATGAAATTCAGCAACTGGAGCAAAGAAAACCCACAATTTTCAGTGTGAATACGTAGGAATGATATTATAGTTATATTCTTACATGATCAGAGATGTCTTTGACAGGAGCCTCAGAGCCATTAGAATGCAGTTCCATTTGAACTGCTCCTTTTCTCAGCATCTGGGCTGCATTCACTGCACTGGGGTCTTTCTTGGCAACAGAGGGCTGATGAATAAAAAAGGTAAAAATAGTTACATTAGTATGTGGGGTATACAATATGTCTGTTGAGTACTTGATATCACATAATCCAAACAGTACTATCGCAAACAGTAATATTACAAATAGTAATACTGGTGCTCTTTGGTCACTTTTGACCGAAAAATTTTCTGTTTTGAATTTATAAAAATCACAGCTTCATCAGAATGGTATGAAACTTGGTGACTTTTATGGCATTTGGAATGTGAACAAGCAAAAAAATTGAGGGAATGATTTGAGCAGGCTAAGTGGTCATAAAAAAATAGTCACACTTGTGGTCTTTGGTCAAAAATGACCGACCATAAGAAATTAATTGGAAATCGACAAAAAAAAAAATTCTGAGAATTACAATCCACAAATCTGCCTCAATTCAGAAAAAAAGTACACAGCAATGACGGGGTGAAACTCTAAAACATCAAGAGTGCAAAACCAACACATTCACTCACACACACACGCGTACACACTAGGGGTGTAATGATACATGTTTTCGTACCGAACCGTCACGGTACAGACATCTTGGTTCGGTGCATGAGGCCTTACAACGAATACAGGCAATTCACCCTCACTCCAGAAGGGGGCACCCTGTAATGCAACGCTGTTTGTAATCGCCAGCAGAAGAACAGCGACTGCCATGAGTTGCGCACTTGAAAACAAAGCCCACTAGACAGTGACCATGTGCTGATTCAGAATGCGTCTCTAACTGGCTACATTTACATGCACAATTTTTGGTTCAAACGGACTGAATTCATTCCGATTGATGAATCTGAATGTTGTGTTTACATGAATGCTAAATAAAGTGATCGGGTTGATGTGCGAGTTTATATGTCACAAGCTTCAAATTTTTTTACATGCGCACACTGCACAAATATAGTTTCTCACTGTTTGCACATAACCACTCTCCTACACGGTTTCTTTATGTGTTTTTAACCGCAGAATTAATATTTATCCATATTATGGATCATAATATATGAAATATATATGAAAATCCATTTATGGATAATTTATAACTGTACATATAAACGCTGTGCTGTGCTGCTCATATTTATCACACAGTAATGGGTTGTCTGTGGATGAGAATCCAAAACAAGGACTGGTGGGAGGTTGTCCTGCTCCACTTCACAGTTGCCGAGTGAAAGGAGAGTTTTATAATGACAGGACACGCATTTATAACACTTTATTCAAAAGGAAGAGCAGTTTGTTCCACGCGTCATACGCCATTATGCTATTTCTGCGTCATTGTACATGCGCAGTCCTTTCAGTTTCGGGGATCAATCCAATCGAGCGTTTACATGCACTCTCAATCGTATTAGAAAAGGAATAAACCACCCCCTTCAATCTGATCGAAATTTCATTCTTATCGACTTCAATCGGATCGATTAAGGTTTACATGAAGGCTTTTCAGTCCGATTGAGCCGTCAATCCGATTACAAACAGATTATTTGGTTGCATGTAAACATAGCCACTGACAAAGGAGTATACTCTAAAAGGCTTGCGTACTCAACTGTTTGAGAAATGGAGCTTTGTGATCATGTTTTTTTATTTACCTCTCTCATTCGGGACAAATCCAAATATTCCATAATATTTCCATATGTGCGGTGTATCAGAATGCTAAACTATTATTTATTGTGTAAATTATAGGCTTTGTACTTCAGTCATGTTCCAATGGTGAAACAGAGGCAGGCGCGCTGATGTTTGGTTCACTGTATTTTATTTAGATAAAGTACCAACTGCGCTGTGAAATTACAGCAGCAATGCTGGAACTGATATGTTCTGTGTGTGTGTGTGCGTCGGCGCGATCACTTCAACTGTTTCCTTATACCAGCAGAATCAACTTAAAACAATCCGTCATTTATTGTCTTATTAATAATACATCACTGTAAAAGGTCTACTTTGATTTGTGTCCACTCACAATGAAAACAAAACATTGTGCTTTTGTAAAATAAAGAAAACAAATAGGTGTCACTTTCTGCCATTTGAGTTTCCTTTCTGTGAACAAATTAAGCGTGTCACACTCAGCATATATAGGCTACGTTACGTGTCGCACTGTTTTTTCCCTTGTGTATTTGTTAACTAAATCAAATATATTTCAAGTATGTATTCCTTGAATGTATATATGTACTGCAGATTTTATATATAAAACATTGTAATTTAATATACCATTTAGTATTTTCACATCTAGGTGGAAAATTTGTAATTTGTACTACTGTCTCATCAAAATAAATGAAAAGAAACCTAGCATCGTAGATTTGTCGTTTTTTCCCTGTTGTACTGAAATCGCATTGAACCGTGACCCCTGAACCGAGGTACGTACCAAACCGTGACATCTGCGTACTGTTACACCCCTAGTACACACACACCTATGAATTGGTGTGACTGTAACACAGCAAATATGTTAAATAAAAGCAATATTTTAACTACAATGCACTAAAAAAGTGGATAGCAAGGAAGGGGTTACAATTTAAAACATCAAGAGTGCAAAACACACACACACACACACACACACACACACACACAATTATGCACACTTAAAGGAACTGGTATGGCTATAACCATATAGCCAAAACGAGTCAGAAAACTGAAATCAGACCAGACCCTAAGAATTAAGCTCTAATAAAACATTCCTGTTAATTTTTGTTACATTTTTATAGAATTGTAATGTTTTGTGTAACAAAATGCTTTCTGTGTTCAGGTTTGACTGTAGTAATAATAATTCAAAAACTGATGCTTAAAATCAACATTTCAAACAAACTAAAAATCTAAACCTTTACAGGTTGTACAAGTTGTCTTTGAGAATGTCTAAATATATATCTAAATCCAGAACTTAACAAAAATAAGTATTTATGTCTAAAAACAATTAGAGAATTTATAGGCCTTTTATATACAGCTATATAAGAATCCATGGGCTAAACCATGGTATTGCAGATGATTTTCTTATTTTATTCTCACCAGATGGCACTAATCTGGTTTAAAAAAATGGATTTTAAAGGCATTGACTCTATTTTAACATGAAATACTGCATTAATTGAAAAGTAATATAAAAATATATATATAAAAAAAAAATATTTCCAATAAGAAGAAATTGATTATAATTATTGCATAAATATTAATTAGTACCATAAAATCACAAAAGCAAAAATATTACAGAAAAAAATATGTTAATATATTTTACTGGGGGGGGGGGGGGGGGGTTTAGGCTTTAGGTGTCCGGTCACTTTTGACCATGAAGATCACAAGTGTGACTCCCAAATGGATTAAGTAAAATCTGTTTTGTTTGAAGGTAAAATTAGATTAACAGATATAAAGGCCATGATCTACACATATGTATGATGTGTATGTGATCAATAATGACACTAATGACATGTTTCAGATGATGAAAAAAAAAGTGCTTGGTATGCAAAATATTTTTAGTTCACAGTAAAACAGAGGATGTCCAATACAAAATGTTTAATTATTATTAGCTATTTAATACATTTATAAATTAAATCAAATGAAATATTTTCCATTTGAAAAATATAGCAATTTTTGTCAAGAGGAAACTATTTCTCATTCATTTTATTTATAATTTTAGTTTTTTCCACAATGATGAGTCTGGTAATTTAGCTTTTTGCTAAATTAATGAGTTATTATTATTATTATTAGTAGTAGTAGTAGTAGTATTATTATTAATTTATTTTGCATAATCAGTACATTTCACATTAAGGGTGCTTTCACATATAGTTAGTTTTAAAGGAACCAAACCCAGTTCACTTAAAATGAACCAGAAAGGGAACCAGCCAAAAGTGACCTCATTCCTTTTGGTGTTCACAATATAGTGGACTCAAAAGAGAACCCGTTCTTTTCTTGGATCACTCCAGCACCTGATTTCAGACTCTTTATTGTTCACACCACAACTTCATAAGAACCCAGACTCCAGCCCTTGAGGGCATATTCTAACTTTTGAGTTTTTGTCTCGGCGACTACACGCTCATTGTGATAATGCTCCACTCGCTCTTGTTCCTATTCCCGAGGGATGTGTGGCAAAGCGTTTGTTTCTTGGGCAGTAGCCGCAGCATGGTTTATCTCAGCTCGCGGCAATTGCTTTGATCTGTGGTGTCCGCATACCCTTTAAAAATCATAATGGATAATGCTTTTACTGCGTTGCTAGAGGTCTTCACGGGTCCACTTGGATCCGAAAACCCGAGGTCCGACCCGAGCGGATTCGTGTCCAAAATTTCTACGAGTGCCTCGGACACGGGTCGGGTTTGGTATTAACGACCTCGGGTCTCAGGTAATTTAAAATAAATGTGCTTTTTTTCAAATGGACCCGATAAGACCTGAATTCTTTTAAACTATCGCTGTGTACTTGTGTAATGTGTACTTGCACGTTCGCGTTAAGTGAGAAACGCACATAGAAAAGGAGCATATGTTAACCTCCCCAACAGAAATCGATCTTACAGACATAAGTTCCATTAGGAAAATCCACTCGCTTCATTACTCTGCGTATTCATGCAGGGCTTTTCTTTTTTGTGTGCGGAAGCATTTCGGCGGAAATTTGGTTCCAGACAACACTAGCGAAGCCATGAATTATGCTATGATCATTAGTTATGCTTTAGATTAGCCATGAAAAGCTATCGATTTATTTTTATATCAAACTCTCACGTTTGTTTTTCAAATCCACTGGTCACAACTGAAAGCCGAACTCAGAAATAACTTGTATCCATCAGGCAGGCAATAATATAATAATTAATAACAAATACGTAATAATAAAATTCAATAAATGTTAAATAAATGAAAGTAATGGAGAAGCGACCAAATCAGTCAGCAGGACACCGGGGTTTTCCTGACTGGCTGCAGGGCTGCAGGCTGTGCACACGTCAATGCTGTTTACGTTCAGGTCCAGTCTGGTTCGAAAATAAATGCAGTCGGGTCGGGTTGGACTCGGGTCTAATTTCATCGGGTCTGTCTCGGGTCGGGTTTTTCTTTTAAAAAAAAATTAATTTATGTACGTCGGGTTCGGGCAAGAAGTGATTTGGGTCGATTCAGGTCGGGTACAGATTTTAGAACCCGAGAAGACCTCTAGTGTGAGCACCAAGTCGTTTTTAGCTCCAAGCTTACGAGATTGTGAGATCACGGGCGGAGCTATATTCAGCTCAGCTGTGCCTCTCTAATATGCTTTTTATTGTGTGTAGAAAGCCTTGCTGGGCGTGGATATACTGAATGTCCGTGGAGAAACGCTTGCGAGCTTTCTCTCCCAGGGTGTTTAATCACCTAGAGTGGTTATGGGGAATGCTTCTTCCTATGCTCCTTCCATGGGTTTAGGTGTGGGCTGCCTCCCCAGGCTTCTGGGTATTTTTAAGTGGGTGGTGCCTCTGTTTTTTAAGTAATGGTCTCCTTGAGCCCTTGCCTAGACTGTTTGGGTTTTAAGTAGATGGCCCACTTCCATGGTCTGGGCAAACTTCAGCCTTATCTGAGAGAAATGCTATTCGAGGATAACTGTGTCCAGCCAGCTAGTGTTATGGCTGTTGCTTGCATCAGTCTTTGATCTTGGACTAATGGTTTTTTTATGCGTTCACTCTTTAGCGAATCATGTGCTGATGGTCTGGACCTCCCTCTTGTGAGTCTCTGGTCAATATAACAGTGCTCTCTAGCCTACTGTGGGACTGACACTGATTGGGGACCTCCTTAGCATAGCCATCTGAGGGTGGTTATATTTTAGCCATTGTTATGGCAAGACAGGCTTACTATCTGAAGCTAGCTGTGTTTTCACATCACCTTTCCCGGAAACATTGCTATCTGAGGATAACTATGTACTAGCACGGTAATCACTCCCCTGCCTAGGGTTTTTAAGTAGCAGTCTCCTTGAGCCATGCCTAGATAGTGCTGTCTCCCCTTAAAGGGTTTATAATTAGACAGCCCACTGCTGGTGGTCTTGGCAGTTGCAGTGGTCCCCTTTCCTACAGCCTAGCTATTTGTGGATAGCCATGTGCAAGCTCAGTGATTGCTCTCTGCCTAGGGTTTTGAGCCCTTACCTAGACAGTGCTGTCTCCCTTCTTTGGGTTGTAAGTAGACAGCCCACTCTCTGTGGTTTGGGGAGTTTCAGTCCGTCCCCCTTCTGGTAGCCCTTCCTACTCATATAGCTATCAGAGGATATCTATGTGCTAGCTCAGTGACTGCTCCCCTTCTTAGGGTCTTTAAGTACCGGTCTCCTGGAGCCCTCACTTAGATAGTGCTGTCTCCCCTGCTAGGGTTGTAAATAGATAGCCCACTCTTTGTGGTCTGGGCAGCCTCATAGGAGGGTTTAGGCTAGCTGTGCGGGACTAGCTGTTTGATAGGTTGGTGATTGCTCCCCTTCTTAGGGTCCCTTTCTGGTAGCCTCCTTAGACAACTAAGTTGGTGACGTATTAAGCATGTGCCCTTTTATACTTTTGGGTAACCGCCTATGACATCACAGGCCACGTGGACCAATAGGATTGGTGTTGTTTTACAAGTGCTTCAGACACCGGTCATGCTGGCAGCATTCCCCAAAGTGTCCCCTAGAGGGGGACGTAGCGTCTCGTTCCCTCTCGGGGAACCATGGTTAAATGCGTAACCCGAGACGTAATTTGCCTCCATCATGCATTAAATAATTTAATGCACAGTTAGCCATAGATTACATAAATGAAAACAGAATTATTTTGTATTGTTCAAGTTAACAGTCAGTTTATTTATTTACTTATTAGTTTATTTAGTTTAACAAGAGATTGAAACGTCTGAAATGACATCAATAAATGAGCTGATTGGCATGTCACCATATTCTAATTTGTTGAGATAGTGAATTGGTGGGTTTTTGTTAAATGTTAGCCAAAATCATCACAATTAAAAGAACCAAAGACTTAAACTACTTCAGTCTGTGTGCATTGACTTTATTTAATACACGAGTTTCACAATTCGAGTTGAATTACTGAAATAAATGAACTTTTTCACAACATTCTAATTTATTGAGATGCACCTGTATACATAAAATATAAATACATAAACTGCTTTATATAAATATATAAACTGCTTAGTTCAATCTCAAGCAGATAATATATAATAAGATAAGATATAATACTGTTATGTTCGTTAATACAGAGCGTACCAGGACCTCATTACTTACATAAATCACGAGGAAATCAAATCACAAACGGACCCACAAAATAAACGAGTACGGTTTGCTTGTGGGTCCTTTTAGGGGAGTCTGAGATCACATGTTTGTTCACATATTCGAGCTGAACCGCTCTGAGAGTGTTTGCAGGGCTCAAACAAACTAGGTGTGAAAACACCCTTATACTACAAGAGGCCTTAAATTCAAATCCAAATGTGGATTTTCTATTGCTGTTGCAGTCTTCACTTCAGAAAATCTTCTCCAATACAATGCTATAATTAAATCATTGTGGATGACTTTTTGATTTAGGAATTTCTTATAAATGAAATAATAATAAACACAATGAAATAGAATGAAAATAATTAAAAGTAACAAATTCAAATATGTTACCAAAACATAAATGATATTCAGTAAAAGAAAAAAGGCATAAAACAATTTGCAATATGATAATGTAGTTTAAACTATGTAATGAATGTCACAATTCTGTAGATCTCTTCCTCTCTTGACCTGTTTATGGAATACGAACTCGCCCTTACAGGTTCTATATCTTGGGGACCACGACCTTCAAGGAGATGTTCTCTTCCAGGTGATACATCTTGCAAATTCATGTGACAGGTGGAGTGAGACCTGGGAGTGTTGTCAAAACTCTCCCTGCCCAGCTCTAATTTGTCTTTCTCAACCAGCTCAGTCATGCCTCTAGAAAATTCCTCCACATCACTGTGTAAGTCCATAATGACAGTGAAATCCACCTCAGCTTCCAGGCTTGAAGTGGAGCTGACAGTCATACTTGAACATTTCCTCTCGATGGCCAGGTAGGTGTCCTTCAAGCCAGTAAACTCACAATTATAGTCGTCCTCCAGGGCAGAGTGAGATTGCTGCTGTTGAGGAAAAAAAGGGGTAGCGTTTTTCTACATCACATAATGAAACAAACCGTAATGATGGAGATATGAAGAAATCATTTGTGTGATTTTGAGCAGTTGATCATCCTTCAGTAAAATGATCCAGTGTAATGATCCAGTAAAGACATCATATATGTTGATGCATTCTGTTCTCACAGCAGGCAAATATTATCATATAGTTTGCAGTAGGCATGTGTCAGTTTAAAATTGTTATATTGCGATAATTGCTGAAGATTGTGTCACGATAAACCAGTGCTGTATTACCACAGAACTTAAGTACACTGCTAAAAAATGGTTACTAAAAACTTCAATATTGTGTCCTTAATAAGTTTCATGAATTTTTCAAATAAAAAATAACCATAAACATTTAAATACAATAACACAATAGCTTTTTGCAAACATTTACATACTGTTTAACTTCCTGTCTTTTGCAGCACAAACTGGTGTCAGAAACAGAAAATTGTAATGCTTCTTTAGGTAACAATGGTAACTGCTGTATATTTGCTGTTCTATAAGTACCATCTACTGCCAGACAGCAATTTTGTTGACATATTTTTAACCAGTTAATGGAAAAGAAGCTAATGAGCATTCTAAAATAAATGTAAACAATTAAGATAATAAGGCATCTAGAATTATTCATGGTATTTAAATGCCCACGATAAGAATCCATTGCATGTTCATTACAGTAAAATAGGCTACCATATTACCAAATACCAAATATAATGTCTAGTTTGTAGAAAAAATAAATGAATTGACCAAAGAAAATTTGCATGCATGATTTTGAATTGGGACTTTTTAACGGTTACACAAACAACAACAACTACTGTCAGAAGTCATTCTAATTTTCTAATCATCCTGACCACTGATTGAGCAAGTACACTAAACTGTCACTTGGAACACCTAAAAAGTATTCGAAAGCACGCTTTTAATATTGTTATTTTTGGTGTTAAAAGAGCCTGAGTAGAAAATTAAGTATTTTTTTAAAAAACATGTAAGAACATGGAAACAGTGTGGAATGAGACACCTTAACATCATATTGTGGGTCTTCAAGAGTAGAAGCAGTGGACAGAGGCTCCTGCATAGGAAAAACAGAACAAGAAAGAAAGACAAGCAGTCTAAAGTTAGCTGTGTTATTGAAGCAACACACGAGGAAAGAAAGACATGCATTGCAACCTAAACACACACACATGCATTTAAATCAATTTGTAAGTGAATATAAAATTCTCTAGTTCTTAAAATGTGATTCTCCTTCAAGAGAACTCCACACTGCGTCCCCTAGGGACATCTGAGGACTTGCATGAGTTATCTGTTTGGGAGAGGAGCATGCGTGTTCAGTGTTAGAGGGCATTGAATATGTTCATTGCGAGAAATTTGCAATGAAAAAGCTCAGACAGATCGCCCATGTCATTATTCTCCAGGGATGCAAGACAGACATCTGCACCTTGCAGCTCTGGTCCCGATGTTGTTGAGGCACGCCGGAAGCTCCAATCGTGGCAATCGCAGGTGGAGCTTTTGGAGAAACTGGAGAAAGGTTTGGAGAACGAGAAATATTTCTGCTTCTTTTGTCAAAAGCCGCAGGATCTGGACATGGTCGTCCGGTTTGGCAGTTAGTAAGCTGCTGGCGTCATCCAGACGAGGACGTGGATGTAGTTGGTGATGACGAGGAAAGTGTGAGCACTGAGTCATCTCAGCACGCCAGCCCCACATGCAGGGAGATATTGGAGGTTATGGCCCGTGCTACTAAGAGACTGGAGTTGGTTGGGGGCATGAGAAACAGAAGCGTATGTGGCAGCAGGTTAGGCCGCGGGGGTTCTGCACACTATGGCTGTGTTGTCAGGCCCACCAGGCAGGCCTGCTGAAAGATCTAGATGAAGGTAAGGGGACAAACCCTGAGGCTATGGAGGAGCTGTACCACAGATCTCGATCTCCATGCTGCCAAGAAAACCGCTGCTGCCATCGGCCGGACGATGGCGCAATGGTGGCTACGGAGTGCCATCTGTGGTTAAATCTAGTGGACATTGGGAGAAAGGAGAAGAACCTTTTCCTTGATGCTCCACTCTCACCCTCTGGGCTTTTTGGCACATCCGTTGAGGCGTTGGTGGAAAAGTTTAGAGAGGCGAGGGTGCAGTCTGCAGACTTCAAGAGGTACATCCCTCATCGTTCTAGATCATCTCCCAAAACCTTTGAGGGGGCTGGTCCGTCTCAGTCCGAGGATCGCAGACAGGACCAGAAATCTAGAGTGGCCACTCATGCTCCTCCCCCTTCCAGGATTAGAGCACACAGGAGGTGTGATGCTAAAGAGAGTAAATGGGATCTCACGAAGTTGATAGAGAAGAGGCACGCTGATAGCAGGCACTCTGTTTCTAAGTCCCCTTATGGTGCTTTTCCACTGCATGGTATGGCTCGGTACGGCTCGGTACGGTTCACTTTTGGGGGTGTTTCCACTGGGTACAGTACCTGGTACCTGGTACTTTTTTTTAGTACCACTTCGGTTGGGGTTCCAAGTGAACCGTACCGTTACCAAAATGTGACGTGTAAACTCTGCTGATCACGGATTAGCCGGAGAGAATCGTCACTACCTGCATAACTGAACTTGCGACACAAACACAAAAGAACCGCTAGATTTAAATCAGCACAGCCAGCGAAGGATCGAACGCAACTGTTTTGAACGAGCACACCTTTTTTTTTAAGAACCAAAAAGTTTTGTTTTCTGTTGCGGAAGTACAGACGTTCCTCTCGTTGATAGCAGATGAGCGGATCCAGCGAGAGCTTAATGGGGCGACGCGAAATAAATTTTTTTTTTTAGGAGTCGTGGTAGTAGAGGCGGCGCAACTATAACGACATGTGAATAATCCCGCCCACTCTAAAGCAGTACTGAACTGCAGTGGAAACGCAAACCGTGCCGAGCCGAACGGTGCCGTGCCGTACTGAGCCGTACCAAGCCGAGTCGTACCACTCAGTGGAAAAGTGCCATTAGTGCTTAGTGCTTGCTGTGTGTCGGCCCTCTCTCTCATTGGCCTCCCCCCATCGCCGGTGTGTGTTTACCACTATTCTTGGTGGTCAGGCATGCACCAGGGCATGGTGTGGTTGGTATTTCGTAGCCCAAAATGTCCCCTAGTGGACGCAGTGTGGAGTTCTCATGAAGGGGAACGTTTTGGTGTTATGCATGTAACTACGATTCCCCGAGAGGGAACGAGACATGCCTTGTGCCTGCCTGTGTCATGTCTCCTTCAGACAAAGAAGTTGATGAAGTGTATTATCAGCATCCACTTATACTTCCGTGTGCCCTGCTAATGACGTCATGGGGTGTGTGGCCCAATGGTCATGCTGTGGGCATTCCCCAAAGTGTCCCCTAGGGGACGCAGTGTCTTGTTCCCTCTCGGGGAACCACAATTACATGCGTAACCCGAGAGGTTCTTGACTTATATTTTAGAGGATAAAAACGTCACAATCTCATTTAACATGCAGGGGTTCTTCACATCAGCAAGTGGGTTTTAAAAATAAACCAACTAGTTTTAAAAGAGATCAAATAATTCACACAGCAACTGATGGACAGGTCCCCTGTATTCTCGAAGTATTCTACGCCCTTGCTCATCATGCAGAATTCATTATTTAATGTGACAATCACCAAAAAGCTTCTGTTAAGGGTTGAATACTCAGGCTGGTTGCTGTTAGTGTTTCAAAAATGTTCAAAGGTACTATGTAATTTCACAAAATTTACTATGAAGAAATGGGCTATCGAAGTGGCCAAAACATTTAACCACCAGACAATTATAAACCTATTTATTAAATAGTTTTAATATAAATAGATATTTTTTGTGTAGTCGACTGCATATTAAACAGAAAACTACTCATTAATGGTTAGATTATAGGCTTCTCTAACCCCTCTCTTCATGGGCAAGCAAACAGTATGATTTACACAGTAAACACAAGTAAGTTTCAATTATAAAAAGGAAAACAATGAATGTGTGAATCAATCTTAAGTTCATGCAATACTTGTTTGTCCAGTGACTGAATTTTTTTTAAATGTCATGTTGATTACCAGAAGGTTCTTTTTGATGACTTCAAGAGTTGGGTCTTTGCTGAAAATGTGACTATTGCGCAGAAAGAGACCTGATTCTCTTGCTTTCTTTGTTTTGACTGGAGGTGTTGGAGGGGGATTTTTTTGGTTAACTGTCTGTCTGGAGAAGTGAAGTTCAGAAATTCTCTCATCAGTATGCAGAAGATCTCTGTGGACTATTCTGTTGGTGTGTTTTGTAGTGTCTTCATTCCATATACCCCTTTCTTTTGGTGAACTCTCAAGACTCTTTATCGCTTGATGCTCTGAGCACACACAGATGTCCTTGACAGCTAAAGATAATTCCTGACTTGTATTTCCTTTCACTAGACTTGTGGTGCAGTTTGCATGGAAATACCTAGTGTCCCTGCTCTCGAACTTACAGGGGTCAAAGTGTCTCACAAAAGATTCATTCATACTGTATCTTTTAAAATTTATTTTCATTAGTTCAGAGTCTTGTCCAATATCTAGGTCATCTTTGTAGCCTTGGCTCCTCACTCTCTCAGGTTTTAATGGAACAATTCTTGTTATATCTGTTTTTACATGTCCAGTAACACTCTGGCTAGTTTTTTTCAGTATGGCCAGTTGGATTTCTGCAGATTCTTCCAGTTCAAAATTGCTTATCTTCTTTTCAAGACCCAAATCTAGTGTTTCTTTCTTCTTTGCTTTTCCAGATTTCGCTTCATTCTCGCTATTATCAATCATGATGACTTTCATGACTTCAAATCTGATATCAGTCTTGACACTTTTCTGCTCATCTTTGCCAGGGCCACTGAATGAATCTTGGTTTTCTTGTTTGCCTTCAGTGTTCATAATCTTCTCTTCGTTGGATAGCTGCTCTTGACATTCTACAAATTTTCTTGCATCATCAGACTTTCCTGAATCATGCAAACTTTCATGCATCTTTCTTGCTCCCTGATTGGGAATCTGCAAGTCTTTTCCCATTACTCTGTCAAACTCTTTATTTTCTTTAAGCGGTGTTGCAGCATATGTATTTGTGGCTGGCTGATTTAGCTTTTCAGCCATGGATGATGTCCATGTGTCTGTTGTTGTGCTGAAATTTTCAGGATGACAGATCACAATCTCCTTTATAAGTTCAGTATTGTTGTCCTCATCAGACTCTACACTATCGTGTGTGATGTTTGAACCTTTGGCTTCTGTCTCATACACGAAGTCCCTTGACTTCCCCAAGTTTAAGCTTTGAGGTATTTTTTCCCTTCTGACTTTACATTGAGAACTCTCCGCCATGATGTCTGTAGTGGTAATCTTGCTGTTAGGCTGAGACTCAGCAAGTGGTGTAGGCTCTTTTTTTGATATTTCATGAGACAATTTAGATTTAATCTTAGTTGTGGCATCTTCCCCTGTGATGATATTTTCCTTAGATTCACCTGACTTGTCCATTAGTGTTATTTTTGAGGATGCAAAAGTCTTCATGTGCAATTGTGTTTCATCACTGTCCTCTCTAATTAGGTCAATGTGTGTCATCTTGGTAATTTGCTGTTGTTTTTCTGTCTCCTCCTTTCGAAGGGGATCAATGACCAGAGAAGGTGGAGGTGTACTAGCTTTGTACTCTCCCTTCTCCTCCATTTCATAGTCAAGCAACACCCGTTCTTCAGAGCCCTATTTAATCATATAAATTAAAATTGTTAGTTCTTTAACTTGTCATCAAACCAGTAACCATTAGTGAATTTTAAATGTCTTCTGGATGAAGCCCTCCACCGAGAGGCTGTTGTCAGGATCCCCTACCCCTGCACCAACAGCCTCCTGATAGATGGCCAGCTCCAAGAAAAAGAAAAAAAGAGGATAAACAAAAATTAATTTATATTATGAACATTTAAAGAGCAATTTAAGATGTTGAAAATAATGAAAAAGAAATAGCAATACAAGTAAAATGATTATAAATAATGGGATTTAACACAGAATATAAACAAACATGAAAGCAGGAATCAGCATAATGAAAACACAGCAGCAATAATGACTTGGGCAACCATTAAATACAATAGCACAACAAAATGCAACATAGTGGAGAACTGAATATAAAACATTACAAATTAGAATGTTAAAGCAACATGGCATACATGTCAAATTCATTATATCTGGTAAAACAAAAATCTGTATCAGCAAACAACAATTAGTTTGGCAATAAACACTACACCCACACCACATAATACTTTCTCTTTTTACCTTTACTAGACTAGTCAATGCAAAATTGCTCCAAAAAGTGTAACAACTGAACTGACACTAAGGATTTTCCTTGTCAGTTGAGGGAATTGACATTGCACACAATCAATACAGCATGATCCACATATACATGATGACTGCAATCAAACAAGAAAGTAGAGACTAAACCAAGTATCAGCACATGTATTAATATTCTGTCCTAATGCAGTATTTCCATACTCACTGCTTTCTTCTCTGGAGAGCCGCCTGGGGACGTCCCTGACAGACGTTTTTCCCGGTTCATCAGTTTACTGTTGGGCTCCCTCAGGGCCCTCTTCAGCTCATTGATGCTGGCTTGGTGCTTCAAGAGAACATCATCTGATTTGTCTAGAAACTACAGAGAGTACCAGAGAAAGAACAGCAATGATCAGGAAAACATCTAGTAGGATTTTAAACATTTATATTTTCATCCATATATTATGAGACTTCTCTTCTATTCCTTAAAATTGTATAGTAATGTTTAAGATGTGAGTATAGACTGAATAAATACTCTATAACCTAGATACATACGATTATATAGATAATTGTGATATTATTTCATCAGAATGAAATACCATGCCAACCATATCCACGTACCATGGTTTTTACATGATATTCCAAGGTACTTACAGGCATACAACCATGGTATGTATCCAAAAACTGATTTGGTGTCATGTTCATTGAAGCTTGGTATATCATATAACTATTTGATATTTTGTTAGTAATGTACTTTACTGCAGAATGTATGGGTTCTTCTTTGGAAAATTTGACATTAACTGACACAAAAAAGTATAAGAGTGGGTGATATAACTAACATTCTATATCATAGAATGTTACAAAGCCAACATACTGATCCTCTTTTTAAATGTATTATTATGTAATTTGCTTGATTATCTATTTAAACATCATAGTGATTAAGTTGTTCTGCATTGATTGTGGTATGAATGTGAGTGACAGCTAAAATTATTAGTTTTTTTTGGGAGAGATGTGTTATAACTTTTATAAAAAGAAATCAAGACATGTGGATGAGCTCTTTTGACTAAGGACTATTTTTGACTATTTTGTCTGTTCTGGAAGATCACATCAATTATGTCAGATTAGTTCTCAATCACCTCTAAATCAAACCAACTGTTAAAGCCAAGAAGTGTGAGTTTCACATTACAACCACTACTTTCCTAGAATATGCCATTAGCCCTGCATCGACTTCACTATCCTGAGCTGTCTCTACCCTTCATTGTTGAAGTGGATGGCTTCAACGTTGACATAAAAGCAGTCGTCTTACAACATCATGGTAACCCAGCTAAGATGTACTTGTGTGCATTCTAATCCCACAAATTGAATCCTGCCAAACAGAATTATGATCACCACACCACCACCACCATTATTATTTATATAGTGCTTTTTACAATGCAGATTGTGTCAAAGCAGCGTTACAGTATTAAACGGGGAAATAGTGTGTCGAATTATGATGTGAGTAACTGGGAACTCCTTGCCATTAAGTCAGCCCTGAAAGAGAGAACACCCTCACTGTCTTAATCGCCCATCACAACTTGAAATACCTTAAGACAGCAATACCACAAGCTTGCTGGTCTCTCTTCTTCTCCTGATTCAACGTCTCATTTACCAATGACCTGTCTTAAAGGGGTCATCGGATGTCCATTTTCCACAAGTTGATATGATTCTTTAGGGTCTTAATGAAAAGTCTATAACATATTTTGGTTAAAATTTCTCAATGGTGGTGTAAAAGAACACTTTTTGTTTTAGATTTTCGGCGTTTTCGCCTTTTATTTGATAGGACAGTAGTTAGACAGGAAATGAAGTTGGAGAGAGAGAGAGAGAGCAGGGACAGGATCAGGAAAGGTTCCCAAGCCTGGACTCGAACACGGGACCTGAAGTGCAACGGCGCTACATGTTGACGTGCTGCCCACTACGCTATCAGCGCCGACAAACAACACTCTTTTTACCTTGTCAAAATAAGCTCTGGGGCCTCATGTATAAAACTTTACGTAGATTTCATCCTAAATGTGTGCATACGCACAAAAGCTAGATTTCACATACGTACAAAAGTTTTCAGATTTATAAAGCCATGCGTATGCCAGAACCTGCACAAAATTCTCTTTGTAATACCCAGTCAAGGGAAGATTGTGCGTACATGAATCTTCACACCGTCTCCTCCCCGAAATAGCCATTTATTGAGCTTACAACACCTAGTTTTAATATGCATAACGTCATCTGCATATAATTTCCATGCATATTCCATCCATGTTACAACATGTTTAACGCAGTTAAGGGTAGGAATACGTTAGGAAAATATGAGATACGGACTATAAATGCGTTTTGAGACATCACTATTCTAATTTATGCAATTTGCCTAAAAGGCAAACATATATTTTAGAATGTTTATAGCCTATATTTTTATGGAAAGAGATAGGCCTTATTTTTTTGCAGTGTAATTAGCTGTCTGACTCACCGTGTCAATAACAAAACATTTGGAAAATAAAACGTGCATATCTTACAGTTTCCTTCAAATTCTATGTTTTAAATATGGTGTTTGTCACAATATTGGGAAGAGCACGAAAGGAGTTATCATTAGGCTACTGTCTGTGCGCGACACCTGTGAACAGAGGTTCTACTGTCATCAGACCAATGGACTGTTTGATCAACGAGTGCATCCTTATGTCTGTCGTTACCGCCTATGTTCCAAAGCCATCAAACAAAGTCAAGTTTACAAAAATGATCATTATTATTCACGCAACAGTTTTGCTATTTAGAACATAATTTAAAGCGGAATTGTCATACGTCAAGCAATCCTCGCTGTGATTAAAACATTAAATCACATACCACAGGAAAATTGTTCGAAAGCAGCATCCATTGCAAATATTTCTGTTTAAATTCATATAAAAATTTTGTAATTTCTGGATAATAATTTCATGAAATGTCAGTGCTTAACTTCATTATTCAGAATGCCATATTTAATCTAAACGTGTATGTCAAATGTAAAAGACTTTAAAATCATTTTGTTTACTTCCTTATTTCGCTCCCTCCAGTAAAAGAGTGCGTACGCACGGTCTAGAGCAGAGGTGCCCAAACTCAGTCCTGGAGGGCCGGTGTCCTGCAGAGTTTAGCTACAACTTGCCTTAACACACCTGCTGGGAAGGTTCTAGTATGCCTAGTAAGAGCTTGATTAGCTGGTTCAGGTGTGTCTAATTGGGGTTGGAGCTAAACTCTGCAGGACACCGGCCCTCCAGGACCGAGTTTGGACACCCCTGGTCTAGAGTGTCTGTACGGTGCGCACATATTTACGCCTAGTTTATTTTTTATAAATCCCGATATGTGCGTGGAAAATTATGTACGCACAAAATGGGTATGGAAATGACCCTAAGTTAAGAGACCCTAAAATAAAGTGTTACCTTAAGTTCTACTTCTGTAGTTATTTTGGTGAAAGTAACTCAAAAGTAATACAGGAGTCATGTAATGCATTACAATTCTGAGACAGTAATATTGTAAGGTAAGGAATTACTTTTAAATAACAGTAACAAGTAATCTATAATGTATTACAGTTTGGAAGTAACTTGCACAACACTGCCCATGTCTACGGTGGCCGAGAAAGCTCAACACGCTGCAAATTAAAAAAAAAAACACATGCAAATTAAGAAAATATCTTCATCAATTTGACAACATGTGCTGCAAATACTCACAACACAACCAAATACAGAAACATGCTGCAAATACTCACAAAACAAACAAATAAAGAAATGCACTGCAAATGCTCACAACACAACCCTGCAGCCCAAGAATGGTTGCCCACTGAAGCTAAGCTGGGTTGAGCCTGGTCAGTACATGGATGGGAGACCTCCTGCGAAAACTAGGTTGCTGCTGGAAGAGGTGTTAGGGAGGCCAGCAGGGGGTGCTCCCCCTGTGGTCTGTATGGGTCCTAACGCCCCAGTGTAGTGACGGGGACACTATACTGACAAAAAGCACCGTCTTTCAGATGAGACATTAAACCGAGGTCCTAACTCTCTGTAGTCATTAAAAATCCCCAAATTCGCCCATTGGCCTCTGACCATCATGGCCTCTTAACCATCCCCATATCTGCTGATTGGCTTCATCACTCTGTCTCCTCTCCACCAATAAGCTAGTGTGTGGTGGGTGTTCTGGCGCACTATGGCTGCCGTCGCATCATCCAGGTGGATGCTGCACAGCGGTGGTTGAGAAGATTCCTCCTTTCTATGTAAAGCGCTTTGAGTGCCCAGAAAAGCGCTATATAAATGTAAGGAATTATTATTATTATTATTATTATCAGCAAAAATCTATTCCGGATTTTTCCAAGTTGTGTCCATTGCTGGAGCAACTGAGAAGGGTCCGCTGTCATTATACAGTATGAGAGCAGCCTCTAGTGGCAAAATCACTGACACCTCATGCTGTTTTTTTTTTATATGTGAGACGTGAGCTGCACAGAATGGCACACTTTAGATGAGGATTTAAAACAGACAACAAAATTATGTGTATACAGTACACTACAGTACATGTCTCCACATAATTTTAAATTCATTAATTTGTTAACTAGATGCTGCATTAGTGGAGAGCAGCAGTATGTTTGCCGTCAAGCCTCGGATGATGCTAAAATTAGTAGTACCTGAAGCAGTTAAAACAAATGTGACAAAACTACATGCAAATGTTTTTTTTACGACCCAACTATTACCATCTATTTGCATTAGCTTATTTCCAGTTGGACACTTTTACACATTCGTTATTTAGCAAAGTTGAAGCATAGTGATGTGAGAAAGCAAATTGTTATGTTCATGCAGCCGACACAAACAAATCAAACTCATCTAGAACTTCAAAATAATCTAGGCCACTTTTTGTTCATTCTTGAAGTTAACGTTTGCCTGATTGGTAATTAAATAAACTTCAATTGAATGCAACATTTGTATGACTGCAATATTTTGTTATTTTGATTAGATAATCAAGTATTCTAAAATAGATGGAAATAAAGAAAATAAATTGTATAAATACAATACACATACCCTAGTAAAAATGTAATATATTTAAAATACATTTATTTCATACTAAGTATAGTTAAAATCTATTAACATATTTACTGACAGATAACTCAAGACTTACTGATATAAAAATTATAATTAAACTTTATTTGGCGTACTACTTGTGCACAATGCACATTTCTTAATATTAAGTCTAAAATGTTTTAATGTCACATTTGATGAGAATTGTATGATCTTTGAATAATATCGGTCTTTAAATGCTAAATATTTAAAGTGTACCCGTAGTGTACTTGCAATAGTTTCACTTTAGCACAATCAAATACACTAAGTATATCTTTCATTGTACTTCAGCACTACTTCCGCACAATTAAAGTGCATTAAGTACAAAATTAGTTGTTCCAATTTAGCAGACTTTAAGTATACCAAGTATTTAGTATACTAAAAGTACAATTGCAGGGCATTTTATTAAGTACATAAATATGAAAATGTATTTGTAGTAAAAGGAATTTGTAAAAGTTAGCCACAGTTACACTGTAACACAGTTACAGTAAATGTGTATTTTGTCAGCTTATTTAGGTTAATAATATATATATATAAAAAAGCATAAACAAAAATATCACCTTTCAAAGCAAAACATTGATAAGCATGTTCCAGCCACATTCATCACTTTGCGGTTCCCTTAAACATTTCCAATGTGGTCTGTGCATATTTGCAGCACATTTCTGTATTTGTTTGTGTTGTGAGCATTTGCAGTGCATTTCTGTATTTGTTTGTTTTGTGAGTATTTGCAGCATGTTTCTGTATTTGAAGAGCATTTGTTTGTGTTGTGAGTATTTGCAGCACATTTCTGTTTTTGGTTGTGTTGTGAGTATTTGCAGCACGTGTTGTCAAATTGATGAAGATGCTTTCTTAATTTGCGTGTGTTTTTTTTTCATTTGCAGCGTGTTGAGCTTTCTCGGCCACCGTAGACATGGGCAGTGTTGTGCAAGTTACTTCCAAACTGTAATACATTATAGATTACTTGTTACTGTTATTGAAAAGTAATTCCTTACCTTACAATATTACTGTCTCAGAATTGTAATGCGTTACATGACTCCTGTATTACTTTTGAGTTACATTCACCAAAATAACTACAGAAGTAGAACTTATAGTAACACTTTATTTTAGGGTCTCTTAACTAGTTGACTTGATTGCACAGATACGATTTAAACTGAACTGAGCTGGATGATGGCATCACTGCATTCAATGATGAACTGCCTTTAACTGAAAAATGAGTGTTTACTATTGTCACTTTGCATTATTGACACTATTTTCCTAAAAAAACTGTACAGTTGCTTTGACACAATCTGTATTGTTAAAAGCGTTACATAAATAAAGGTGACTTGACTTGACTTATTGGCATGCATATTACTAGAATATTAGCCATTAATTAGTCAGTAATTAAGCACATATTAATGCCTTACTCTACATGACCTTATTCTACATCCCTAATCCTACCCAATACCTAAATTTAACAACTACCTTACTTACTATTAATAAGCAGCAAATTAGGAATTTATTGAGGGAAAATTCGTACTGCAGAGCATTTTACATCCAGTAGAGGTATGGTGTAGCATAATGACTGTGGGCTATCCAGGCTACTAACAATATAGCTTATAATTGGCAAAGTGAAGACTCAAGAAAATACAAGAAAGGATGACAGCCAGAATCACAAACGATCCAAGTCTGTTACAAGTATGGTAGAGGTAAAGTGATTATCTGACAATATCTGTGAATAGCTTGGGCCTATTCATATTAGACACAACAGGACTATATGTAAACTAACTCTAATGCCATGACAAGATGCGCATAGGTCCATCTCACGCATGTAGGCTACAGTCTTCTGCCATCTTCACCCATTAGCCGCTTTTCCACTGGCCAGTGCGAGCCAGGGCTTACAGCGAGCCGGGCGGGGCTAATAGCCTCGGACCTTGAGCACAGAGGCCGAAATCATGCCGCGTTTCCACAGTCGGGCCAGTAGCCTCGCGGCACTATACAACGCCACAAAATACAAAGATCCACCAGCGAGAGGGAGATTAATGAAACAAATATATCAGAAGCTGTTGTTTAGTCTTTATTTACAAACTTGGACACCACACGCGGCTATTGACTGACCACGAACAGAAAATAGAACTTACTTGCGGCATTTTTGATTCGCTAATGCCTCGCGGTCTTGCTGTTTTTTTTTTCTTTGAACAATTACATTTTGGGCTAAAAGTGTGTTGTAACGCATGCGTGCATTACTGAACATGTACCTAGTAAAATATTACTGAAAATTGATTAGTAATGCCTTACACTACTGGGTTACAGCAAAATGTAATCAGTTACTGTAATGCATTACTTTTGTAACGCATTACTCCCAACACTGGACATGGGTACGTCTTCCAACATGGTTGTTTGAGAAATAAAAAGCCATTCACTGCATCAGTTAGGGTTAAAAGAATTGTTGCCAAACATACAACATGCCAGAAACATATTAATCACTGCAATAATGATACAATCTTAAAATCTTTTGTATTTGTTTATTTAAATACAGACAGTGACTTTTTTTTGGCCAGACAGTGTATTATGGTCTATATAGTGGTAGTATTGGATGCCTTGAGAGTGAGAATAGCTTGATTCTTGTTTTGACTTGTTTGAGACACAGCCCTATCTGTAGCCAAGCAAATGTGTCTTCCACTGTATCACTATAAATTATACAGCACACCTTTTCTGGTTTATTCATTTCTGTTGCAGATTACTGTCATACTACCCTAGTAAAAAAGTAATATAGTTAAAATACATTTATGTCATACTTGGTATAGTTCAATTTTATTAACATATAAAAATTATAGCTAAACTTCATTTGGAGTACTACTTGTGCACAATGCACGTTTCTTAATATTAAGCCTAAAATGTGTTTTAATGTCACTATTGATGAGGATTGTATGATCTTTGAATAATATCGGTTGTTAAATGCAAGATATTTAAAGTGTACCTAAAGTATGCTTGTAATAGTTCCACTTTAGCACAATCAAAAATACTTAAGTATATATTTAGTTGGACTTCAGCATTATTTCCCTACAATTAAAGTACAAAATTAGTTGTTCCAATTTAGCAGTCTTTAAGTATACCAGTTTAGTATACCAAAAATACAATTGCAGGGTATTTTTATTAAGTACATAAATGCGTAATGTAATGTACATACTGTACGTATTTGTAGTATACTTAGCATAAAATAAATGTATTTCAAACACATTTTAGTATATTTATTTTTCACTAGGGTAACCAGCTCTAGACAAAAACATGTTCAACAGAAGAACTTTAAGGAAGAGATACCTCCTGCTTGTGTAGAGGGGTTGACTCCTTCTTCAAGTGTAGATGACAGGTAGATGAAAGCAGCAGAGATGGAGGAATAAACAGGATCAAGGTTGATGTTAGTTACAGACAAGGTCAGGAGAGTAAGAAACACAAGAGCAAGGCCTTCTACAAGAGCAAGAACAGATCAGGATTAAACAGGATCAGATAGGAAAAAAGTTTTTTTTTTGGGAAGATTTCAGTTAGATGTAGATATGGGACATCAACTGTATGCAGACACTATACACAACAACTTTTAGTCCAGGGAAGTAACAGCACAAACTTTATCTGGAGATGTTGGACTAGTTGGAGAAGAATAAAATGCCCCAAAACTAGAGCAGGGGTCAGCAACTTGGCATGGGTGTAATCATTGGCATTTGAGAAACAGAGATAAAAAGGTATATTACATTTGGATGGATTTCCTTGCACATGCATACTGATCTACATTTTAAGATAATGCTTTCTCATTGGTACATAACCTGTACAGAAATAGCAGTTAAACACTAAGTGTGAGAATTAAACTGTTAACTAAAGAAAAATTGTAGTGCTCCAAATAGGAAAAAATGTATCCTTTTACTGCAGGTGCATAGAGCCAAAGGAATACTAGAATACGAACAAGAAGGTAGCCACACACTGAATCCAATACAGACTGAAAAAGTCTAGCAAAACATTTTTTTTATTTAATAAATTGCATCATGCAAAAAGTGCAGAGTGCGTGCATGTGAGTTAAAAACAAGTAGACAAGTGCTCGTGTCCACTTGTTTTAACTGACATGCACTTTTACACACCCGGAGCAGTGGGCAGCCATTTTTGCTGCGGCGCCCAGGGAGCAGTTGGGGGTTCGGTGCCTTGCTCAAGGCTCCCACCTCAGTTGTGGTATTGAAGGTGGAATAGAACGCTGTACATTCACTCCCCCCACCAACAATCCCTGCCGGTCCCGAGACTCGAACCTGTGACCTTTGGGTTACAAGACCGACTCTCTAAACATTAGGCCACGACTGCCACCAATAGTGTTGCCTTTTAGTGAATTTTACAGTTTTTAAGCTAAAATATATGTGCACATTGTAGAAAAGCACATGCTTAATCACCATTATAATTATATAGGGGTTAATGGAATTTTTTCCCCAGGGGTCTCGGGCCCCAAAAAGTTTGAGAACCCCTGGTTTAGTCGACTAATCTAGGGTTTTTCAAACATGCACTGGAAGCCCTCAGCATTGCACATGTTGTATGCCTCCCTTAAGCCAGGCATACACTATGCGAGTTTGGACACTCTGGAAGTTGTGAGTCCTTGCAAACATTATAAGTCAGTTAATATGACAATTGTGTCAAAGCACAATTGTGTACATGGTTCGACTATACTGCATGCCAAGTTGGTGACAATTTTCAGAAGCTCAAGAGGTGAACCCAATATAAGTGGCACTGAGTGGCTATATACTTTAGAATCTTTCCACTGAATAACAGCAACCAAAACAAACAAACAGCTGTTCAGAGAACCTAACTGTCTGGTAAATGCACAAAGCACACAAGGCAGAGTGGCTGCAGGTGTGGCAGGGTGGGTGTATCCTCCCCAGCTGCCGACTCACTCAGGGTGAAAGCTGAGAGAGTTATATCAATGGCTCTGAACTGTTTTAAGAACACTTTAGGCACATACTATGGTCTGCTCTTGGTTTAAAGGGTTAGTTCACCCAAAAATTAAAATTAGCCCATATATTACTCACCCTCAAGTCATCCTAGGTTTATATGACTTTCTTCTTTCAGATGAATCCAGTCGGAGTTATATAAAAAAAATTCTTTGATCTTTCAAGCTGTTTAATGCCACTTTAAAGCGGGTGTTGCATGAAGCAGTCCAAAATAAGTTAAATAAAAAGCGAATCGATGCGTTTTTGTTAGAAAAATATCCATATTCAAAACGTAATAATCACTTTAATGTCGCTTGTGCCAACAGTTGTACATGGAAGCAGCTCCGGGCGGATGACGTATGAGGTCAGCTTTGCGCATGCACCGCTCAGAAGTGACGAACGCGGAAGCGCAGGGGAGAGATCAAAACAAAACAATGGTCACTTAGAAGTACAAAACGAGGATTTGTAAATAAGATTTGTTTTCCTTGGTTAAAATTAGGAAACTTTGCTTCCTTTGCTCCTGTTAACAACATTGGTTTTCACGAGACTCACCAGCGCATGCGCAACACTGAACTCATACGTCATCAGCCTGGAGCTGCTTCTGTGTACAACTGTTGGCACAAGCTACACTAAAGTGATTATTACGGTTTTGAATATGGATATTTTTCTGACAAATATGCATCGATTTGCTACAGGAGGCCTTTCTTCACCCCCCCGAGCCATGTGAGACACTTTTTTAAAAATAGATTGGCGCTTTCTATTTAACTTCTTTTGGACTGATGCATGCAACACCCGCTGAGTGGCATTAAACAGCTTGAAAGATCAAAGACTATTTTTAATATAACTCTGACTGGATTCATCTGAAAGAAGAAAGACATATACACCTAGGATGATTTGAGGGTGAGTAATTTATGGGCTAATTTTCATTTTTGGGTGAACTAACCTTTTAAGGACAGCTTTACAGACATGCCAAAAACCATGCAAGTCTCGCTAACTGAAATAGCATGCATATTGCTTGACTCGCTTAATGGTAGCAAGTGTGAGTAAGAGCTCTGTTTTGAAAGAGAGTTGTCTCGCGCCACATAAAAACTTTTTAAAAACAGATAATTTCTCCCAACCGATTGGTTATCCACTTTATTATAAAAAGCTGATACAGCAACCATGTACACTTTGAGCGTAGAGGGGGTATAGCTGTCACCCAAACGTTCCTGTAAGAAGGACAAAACTACTGGGATCGGGCAGCTTACAAAATCCTCATCCCTAGAGCTGCACCAATTCACAAAGACTTTCCATTTGGGAGTTTTACGTCTAGTAGACACGCTTCAGAAATCATTCTCAGCACTTGCAATGGAAGTGAAACTGATGCTGGCAGGCTCTGTTGAGCGGCCAGACTTGCAGATTCCATACGTTTGGGTTGGCCATGACAAAATTAGTCCTTTGCTTGAGAGAGGAAACCCCTTTTCAGGAGAATGGGCAATGGGGAACCTGACAGCATCTCCAGCAGTTCAGCAGAAACTGAGTGTTCTCTGAAAGCTCTATAGTGGGAGCGACTTCCCTTCTTTGAACATCGCGAGCGAGTTCATGATAGGTTGTGTACAGATGGATAAGATGGGCTCGCATGATGACAGATTTGAGACTCACATTCAGAAAGAGAACACACATTTCTTTGGAGATGGCTTTTAAGTTGACTGTGAGCCCTTAAGCACCACAGCTGGTTGATAAGCAGATCTCTGTGGCTGCATAGCACATCCTCTGATTGGGCCATAAGCAGCCAGTTATCCCAATAATTCACAACATGTACTCTACTCAAACAAACATTTGGGAATTTGAGCTTGAACCTTAGACATCACCACGACATTGAAGCAGGGTAGGTCTGTTTTCTTAGAAGGGCAAAAAGTGCCGGCATAAACAGCAGGTAGTGTAAGCAACTGTCAATGAGTTGTACTGTAATGCCAAAGGGTGAGATGAAGGAGAATGATTCTTGAGGAAATATCACTCAGCGCCGCTTATATAGGGAGATTTTCCACCCCCTTTTTGTGCACTTGAGCACCACTGGCCACTGCAATGCAATGGTGTTATTTCGAGAAGAAAGGTATTTCCCATAGCGTCAGCTAGCTGTACTCAACATCGAGAGACCATCTCGAAAGGGAACCCTGGGCTAGTCTACTAATCTCGCACATCCCTACCTAAAGGGATAGTTCACCAAACAATTTAAATGAACTTTAATTTTTGGGTTAACTATTCCTTTAATAACGCGTGGCCTCCTGAAATCACCTGTTCACTATGATCTCAAGCAAAATGCTGATTTGAATTAAAAGGGAAATGTATAATGTATATAAAACCATAGACACTGATGCTTTAAAATACCTCCTGCGTATTAAGGCCCAGATATGCTTCCTCCTTTAGCTGGGAAATGTTTAATGGAAGAAATGAATTATAGCATTGTTTAACTCTTTCCCCGCCAGCGTGTTTTAAAAATGTTGCCAGCCACCGCCAGCATTTTTTATGATTTTCACAAAATTTTCATAGCCCCCAGAATAGTTTGTTGTATGAATACTGTATATGAACATGCAATACATCAAAATAAAGAACAGACCCTCTACTGTTAAACAAAAACATCTGTTTTTATTCTAGCTTCAAGCATTCAAACACTTGAATGTAGGTAGGTTTCATAAAAAAAGCTACATTTTGAGCAAAAAGCTGGGAAAATCTAATTTTTATCAAATACTACATCTGAATCATATTCAGTACAATGATCAAAGCAAATATGCAGTAGATCGCTTTCATCAACATCCCCAAAACTTGCACAGTCCTTTTCCACTTCCTGGATCTCCACAGAGTGCTGTAACATTAGGCAGTTTTCATTTATATGCGGTTTAGTGTTGATAATTGTATTACTTTTCATAGGCATATGCTTACATATGAGATCGCTCGTTTCTGCATCTTCTTCATCTGTGTTTTTGATCGAGTGATTCTAGACTCATTCAGGAGATGCGTAATAGCGCCCCTGAGTGTATAACATTGAGAACTTTTCCGTGTTTGGCAGGGAATCGTTGTCTCATGAATAATGTAAAATTCAGTGTTTGGCGGGGAAAGAGTTAATGTGTTCTAAAAAAGTAATTCAAAAGAGACAGCATTAGAGAGAGAAAACAGCAGATGTATGTCACAGTTGGTTGCAGGCAAGGATAATTCAAGCATGGGTCTAAGAAAGGTGCTTCCCTTATCGTCAGCAAGTTATACACAACGTCGAGAGACCATCACGAAAGGGAACCCTGGGCTAGTTGACTAGTCTCGCACATCCCTACTTAAAGGGATAGTTCACCAAAACATGAAAATTAACTTTCATTTTTGGGTGAAGTACCCCTTTAATAACATTTGGCAGTGTTTTACAAAGAAAATGTTTGTTCAGAAAAGTACAATTCCTCAAAAATAGACATGTTCACACCATGGTACATCTGGAGCCTTGTACTTGGAATCCAAAACCACAACAACAACAATAATAATAATACTATATAGCTGAACATAATTATAGTGATAATAGTATTAGTATTTATAGTATTTATTTTGCATTTTTAAATAAAATAAACAGAATAATAAATAGAGTGTGAAGTGTGATATTATATTCTATTATATTTTGAAGTAAAAAGTGAGTATTAAATAAAAATACATTTTTATTGAATAATTATTTATAGTACAATTAAAAATTCAATGCTAATATTTACTTTTTTATTTTTATTATTTTTTTTAAATCAGCAAGCTTTTATTTTGGTGGGTTTGTAAGTATATGAAACTGGCAGTGCATAGCCAAGATTTATGCTTTCAGTTTGATTGGAAATTTTACAGTACAGTACAGTATTACAGTTAGACGATCTAAATCTTTGATTGTGGATCACTTGTCAGCCATGTCAGTACACAAATTAGCGATCTTAACTATTTACACTAGGGCTGCCTATTAAAATAGGAGATGCAGTAGAATTTGTTACATTTCTTCTGAATATGTGATTTCTCATTAAATAGTATCTTATTACCTTAATGTCCTTTTTTCTTGTAGGTGTCATAACAGTCTCTTCACTGTTGCTATGCTCTTGATCCTGTTCCTGGTCTTGATCCAGACTGAGGTCGGCATCAGCTTCATCTCCAGAAAGAAACTGTGGCTGCTCACTCTCACTCTTCTGAGACAGACCATCATGAATTTCACCCAGTGTGGATACCGGTTGATAAAATTCTATTTGACACACAATAGAAGAATGTTCAGGGCTTTACTTAGAACTGATACAGTCTATCCATGCAATGGAATTTTTTTTTTATTTGAGACAAGCAATTACAAAAAAATAAAAATAAAAATAAACCTTTCATTACAAAAGAAACCCTATTTCTTCTGGGTTTCCAGTAAAAATATCAACAAAATAATGTGTTGGTTTCTTAATGGTTTCTTAATATATGTTACGTAATAAATAAAATATACAATATATAATACATTATATTGTGTAATATTATATACTGTGCGCAATTTTCTATCCTGACCTGTTACAGGGAAATCCAACTCATTGTTTCTAAGAGTCATCCTCAAAAGAACTGGGCACTGGTAAAATACTCACTACAATATAATGAATTATATTTTATATGTTGCTTTCAAAAATTTTTATTTAATCATAATACAAATATGTTTCTATATAAATATATAACACAAAGTTATTTCTGAATGGCCATGAAATGAAAAAGGTGCTCTTTGCAGCCACTAAATAATTGCCCTAAACCAATGCATTAAATCTAATCTTATATTCTTAATATACATTGTTATTACAAATTATTTGATCTTACATCAGATGTACAAATAGTATAATTCAGGAATATATACACAAAACGTTCTTAACTACTTAAAATGTTTATTATTTTTCAAATGTTTTAGAGAACCACAGGCAAAGAAGATAGCAACCTTCAAAACTCCTTTCCACACATTGAAATGCAAAAGTTCCACTTTAATGTAAGAGGGTTTCAGTGGACAACTTAAACAGCCTTTTGAAAGGACAAATCTTTGCATGCATATTTGCATTACATAAAATGGAGCACTTCCTCTTCTGCGTGTGACACAACGATGTATATAAATCTACCTATGAAGGTATACATTGAATGGATGGGTGATAGTTTAGCATTTCAGAATCATGCATTTAGCACAATGTCAAGGTTAATCTTGAAGTAGTTTGTAAAGTTAATAATACTTAAGTAAAAACCTCAAAGACAACGTTCAGGGGTTCAACTATGTTCAATGTTTAACTATGACATAAGTTACGTCACTACCAAAAGAGTTCAACGGATTTTGCGACTATATTTGTCTAATGATGCTTTTGAGAAACTCATCTCAGACTAGGGTTAAAAGGTGGACCATATTGGACAGTGAGTACTTCCAAAAAAAAAAGAGTTCTGAAGGAAGGATGTACAGTTCCCCTTCGGGAACTTACGCTGCATCGAGAAACGCTTTGGGAATTCCCCTGTGTTCCCACGCTCTGAAACGGGTGTAATCCGTCCAAGGTAATCCCGGGTGACGTCACTGGCAGAGATGACGTAGCGACTACGAAGTATAAAAGCATGTGCGGTGGAGACAGCGGCAGCTTCTGTTGTTCAGTAAGTGCTCTGTGTGTGTCACGTCATATTTATTGTACATCCTGTTGCAAACTTATAATGGCAAAGTCTGACAAGAGTTCTGAGTCTGACAAGCAGTGTTTCAGGGTGTGTGTTCCTCCCTGCCCTCGTTTCATCACGGGTGGGGATACACACAGTTTGTGCATTGCTTGTTTGGGAGTGGACCATGCTCTATTCATATAGACCGTATTCACACTGATAGCTGTCATACACACAGTAGCACATGCTGATGTGCGGTCATACAGATGGTAATCAAGCAGATACAGCCACATTCCCCACAAAACACACACAGATACATGAAAAATGTTGAAGAAGAAAAAAAATAAATTATTTGTGCAAAAACGGTTTCTTCCGCCCCGGGAGAGGGCTCGGCCCTTATGTTGTCTTCCTCTGAGGAGGGGGATGACGCGAGTGCCGAACGAGACAAGTCTGTGGTTTGCCACCACAGTCTGTCTTGTTTGAGGGGCTGTTGGCGGTAGTGACTAGAGCGTGGCCAAGTTAAATATCGATTGGCCATCAGAAAAAGAGCAGCAGGAGCATCCTAAAAACAAGCTTGACGAATGCTTCCTGCGATCAAAGTCACAGATCTGCATACTGAGGTATCTAGATTGTTGGATAAACCATACTCGGCCGGCCTCTTCAGTCCAAATGTTTCACACTATTCAAATGTAGTAGGGCTGAATGAGCGTGGTTATGGGAGGATTCCCCCGGATTGAGGATATGCTTGTGGGCTATCTTTAGCCTGGCGGTGCATCTTCCCTTAAGACGGTGTTACCCACCAAGCCACTTCGGGCTTCTTCGGCTTTGGTTGGTAAAGCGTACACGGCAGCGGGTCAGGCTGGAGCTTGCTTGCACACTATGGCTGTGTTGCAAGCATACCAGGCTGACCTGCTAAAAGAGATGGATGTGGGAGAAGAGATTAAAAACGATGACATCACTGAATTGTGTAGAGCCACAGATTTGTCGCTCCGGGCCACAAAGGAGACCGCCAGAGCAATTGGGTGGTCTATCGCAGCCCTAGTGGCCACGGAGAGACATCTGTGGCTGACCCTGTCTAATATTAACGATAAAGACAGGGTCTTTCTCCTTGACGCCCCACTAGTCCTTAACCATCGTCAACAGATTCCAGAAGGCCAGAAACAAGTGGGCGCATTTAATTTTTTTCTCCCTTGCCGTTCTCATGGGGTTGATAGGCGGGATCAGCCCCAGCCGTGTACGAGCTCCTCACATCGAGAAGTCCAAAAACGGAGTGTTGCTACTCGCACTCCCCCTCAGAGAGAAAGGCAGGAGGGGGGGCGGCACTCCAGGTTGAAGTTATTCTAAGGAGATGACGGGTCTGAGGACCATCATTTTCAATAAGAAGGCTTCGGCCAAGAGGTCCTGACGCTCATGGTTCAGGACTTCTGAGGGCAGGCCCCTCTGGGGAAGAGCGGTTCACACCTCATCACACGGTGCCCGTCTCTCGTCAATGCCCTCAGGAGATCGTTCAGTTAACCCTGCCACCCCCGGTGCTTCAGGGCACAGCGGTCTCCAGCAAGTATATCTCTCAGCTTCCGCCCGGAAACGCAGTGGTCCTGAGAGGCTCGCTACCTCCAAGGAGGTCTCTAGAACAGCTAGATCGGCCGTCCCCTGCCAGTCCTCCACTTCAGGGGCATCGAGCTAGCAGTTCAAAGCACACTAGAGGCCAGCCTCGAGAGACTGGTTCCCTTAGTACATTATCTGGCAGTGTGGAAGCGAAATGTGCATACATTTAAATCGACACCTGCCACAGTGTTTCTTATTTGTCATCTGTGATCCCTTTTGATTGTCCTAAAAGCCTATGAGAGCATGGGTTTAACCATTTTTCATTCCAGCTCATCTGCCCTTTAAAAAATTTATATTTGACGGGCTGAATGAGTAGGTTTTTAGGGCGATGTCTAAGGTGGGATAGATGCCTGTGGGCTATCTGTTCCCATTGCAGCATCAGCCCTAAGGCCCCGACATTTTCCAAGTGGAAGCTTCTGCCGAATGTGTCTCACCGGGTCCTGCACACTGTAGAAAGAGGCTACAAGATTCAGTTCGGGTTGCGTCCGCCTCTATTCATTGGGGTTTTTCCCAATCTGGTGGACCCCCGAGCAGGCTCCGGTAATGGAACAAGAAGTAGACACTCTCTTGAGGAAGGAGGCCATCGAGGTGGTCCCTCCTCTCAACAGAGAGTCCGGGTTGTACAGTTGTTACTTCATCGTTCCGAAGAAGAATGGGGGGTTGCGTCCAATTCTAGATCTTCGATTGTTGAGCAAAATGCTTATGCTCAAGCAAGTCGTGTCTCAAATCAGGTCCGACGACTGGTTTATGACTATAGATCTGAAAGACGCTTACTTCCATATATCCATCCTTCCTCAACACAGGAAGTTCCTAAGGTTTGCTTTCAGGGGCAAAGCGTACCAATATCGAGTGATGGTTCCAAACAAAGACCACAGCAGAACAACAGTGCAACCTCTGAGCAACCAACAGCGGTGCATTTTTAAATGAATCAGGTGAGTCAGTGAAACATTCATAAACAAGTGTGAAGTGTTTTGCTTCATTCATAAAATTAATTGTAAGGATCCACCCGTCGGCCCAAAAGCAAAGTCCAGTGGCCTAGTTGAAGGTATTCTGCGTGTTCGGTCTTTTACTTGTGCTTCTGCAAAGTTCACTTAATTTATCAAGATTAAGTTTCAATTTTAGTCTAGCTCCTTGTTTAATCTGACTCCAAATTCAAATGATCTTTCAATTTAGACTGTATTTCTAATGAAAAACTGATCACAAATTTTGATTGTATATTAATTTAGATTTTGGATTATTTAAAATATCTTATACTATCAAGTATTCGTTCGTCAGGGAACTGATGTTGCATTTGAATCTCGCGTGGCCTACACAGATTTCACGATCACAAATTTACCAATCAGATTTTCATCAGATGATGTAGGTTGACTAATACCTTTAAATCTGCCGCCTACTGCATGCTTTTAATAAAAAGTGTAGTTTACTTAGCCATTTCCCATACAACTTCCTAAATCAGTGATAGACAGAAATCGTCTCAGTTACATCCCTGAAGGAGGGAACGGAGACGTCATGTCGGTGACCGACGAATTGGGATATCGCGTCGATAGACCAATGTACTTCGAGTATAACTAAACGAGCCAATGCACATTGGCATGCAATTATTGCATCCAGCTGCCGCTGATCACAGCGTGAGTATAGTAAGGCAGCAGGTGCAATGCATACCAGGTTTTCGCTGAGGAGCCGAGCCGGCGACTCGGCCACTCAGCGGTGGTACAGCAACCGTGGCGACGGGACGGGACGTGACATCTCCGTTCCCTCCTTCAGGGAATGAGGGTTACCATACGTAACCGAGACGTTCCCTTTCAGTCGGTCACTCCGAGTCACGTCGGTGACCGACGAATTGGGATCCCTACCAAAGCACGATGGTGCTGCCCCTTCCAGTGCCCTGTGCAAGCCGCCTGCGCGCCATCTGGTGTAGGCCAGGGGCTTGGGACAAGTAGTTCCACTCACCATTTTTCAAAGTACTACCTTACTGAGTGAGATTGGATAACACTGGGAAAACGTACCCTCTCCACTTGGAACAGGGACGCTGCGGAAGCCCCATCCTTCCCCAAGGAGTTTTCGGAAGCAAA
>NW_015505993.1:470253-488650 GCF_001515645.1 Sinocyclocheilus grahami
GCAGCCTGAATGGGCAGGGCACACCCTGTGCCTGATAAGCCAGGGTGATGGCATCCACAATCCAGTGGGCCATCCTCTGCTTACAGACGGCATTCCCCTTCTGCTGGCCTCTGTAACAGACAAAGAGCTGGTCTGAGGTCCTGAAGCTTTGTGTCTGGTCTACGTAGCACCTTAATGCTCGGACGGGACATAGCAAAGCCAGGGCTGGGTCTGCCTCCTCCGGGGGCAGCGCTTGCAGGTTTACCACTTGGTCTTTGAAGGGTGTAGTGGGAACCTTGGGCACGTAACCGGGCCGGGGCCTCAGGATTACCTGGGAGTCAGCCGGCCCAAACTCTAGGCACGAATCATCGACCGAAAATGCGTGCAGGTCCCCTACCCTCTTGATGGAGGCCAATGCAAGCAGGAGCAGAGTTGAACTAAAGATAAAAGAATCTTTAGCTCAACTGAATGCAAAGGCTTGAATGGGCCCTGCTGTAGTGATTTTAGCACTAGAGACAGGTCCCAAGAGGATATAGAGGGGGGCCGGGAAGGATTCAACCTCCTGGCCCCTCTAAGGAACCTGATGACGAGGTCATGGTTACCTACCGACTTCCCATTCACCGGGTCATGGTACGCAGCGATAGCAGCAACCTGGACTTTGAGCGTGGAGGGAGACAGCCTTCGCTCCAGCCCCTGCTGCAGAAAGGAAAGCACGACCGCAATCGGGCATCTCCGGGGGTCTTCTCGGCGAGAAGAACACCACTCGACGAACAGGTTCCACTTCAAGGCGTAAGCGTGTCTCGTAGACGGTGCTCTTGCCAAAGTGATGGCGTTAACTACCTCCTGGGGTAGGTTACCTAGAACCTCCGCGTCCCGTCCAGGGACCAGACATGGAGTTTCCTAAGGTCTGGACGCGGGTGCCAAACGGTGCCCCGTCTCTGAGTCAGTAGATCCTTCCTCAGAGGAATTGGCCAAGGAGGGGCTGTCGCGAGGAGCACTAGCTCGGGGAACCAGGTCCGAGTGGGCCAATACGGCGCCACTAGCAAGACTTGCTCATCGTCCTCCCGGATTTTGCACAGTGTCTGTGTGAGAAGGCTCACTGGGGGAAACGCATACTTGCGTAGGCCCTGCGGCCAGCTGTGTGCCAGTGCGTCTGTGCTGAGTGTTCCCTCGGTCAGGGAGTAGAACACCTGGCAGTGAGAGGTTTCTGGAGTCGCAAACAGGTCTACCTGAGCGGCTCCGAAACGTCTCCAAAATCAGTTGGACCGTCTGGGGATGGAGTCGCCATTCTCCTGGGGGCATTGCTCGAGACAGCTCGTCGGCTGTACGGTTGAGCAGACCCGGAATGTGAACAGCACGAAGTGACCTCAAAACCTTCCGACTCCACAGGAGGAGGTGGCGGGCGAGTTGCGACGGGAGCGCAGACCACCTTGTCGGTTGATGTACGCAACGGTCACTGTGTTGTTCGTTCGGACCAGTACGTGCTTGCCTCATAAGCGCCCTTTGAGACGGTTCAAGGCAAGGGGCACTGTCAACAACTCTAGGCAATTGATGTGCCAATGCAGCTGCAGGCCCGTCCAAACCCCTGAGACTGCGTGCCCATTGTACGTGGCACCCAACCCGGTGGTGGAGGCATCTGTGTAGACCACAGCATGCCTGGAGATCTGCTCTAGGGGCACCCCCGCCCGGAGGAACGCAAGATCTGGCCACGGGGTGAAGGTTTGGCGACAGGCCGGTGTAACTTGGATCCGGTGAGTGCCGCGCTGCCACGCCCACCACCTGCAGTAACGCCATAGCGTGTAAGGCAGAAGCAGCTTCCCCGCAAGCCGTATAGGCACCGGTTAGACCAGACGAATGCCTACAGGCCCGGGAAGGAAGTACCGGGTCTCACCGCCAGGAGGAGGCGGACTTAGGACACAATTGCATCGCTACCGCCCACTCCACCGGCATCGCTACCACCCGTTCGACAGCGGTGCAGCGAAGTGGTATTCGGCGATCCCCCTTCGCTGCACCGCCGTCGAGGGTGGTGAGGGAGGAGGAGCCCGCCGGCCGGTTTCTGGCAGTAAAAGGTGCCGTCCACGACCAGGTGAGCTCGTCATGCACTTCCGGGAAGAAAGGCACTGGGGCGGGGCGCTGAGAACCAGCGCAAGCCACCCTGAGAAACCAATCATCCAGCCTTGAGGGCTCGAGCCCGACTCTTTCGGCAGCCCGGGAAAGCATAGCTGTCGTCTCCGGATCCGACTCAAGCTTTGCCACCGTCCCGGAGGCACCACTGGATCGAAGGAGCAAGAGGAGTGATGGTCCCCAGAGGGTTGGTACCTTAGGGTTAGGGATATGTTTGCCATCACTGTAACCCTCAAACCGCCGGAAGTGGTTCTCGCCTGTCCGCCAGAACAAGCCCCAGATCGCGGCAGTGGCAACGGGACTCCGCCCCCTTGCGAGTAGCGGAGCCTGGTTCGCAGCTCCGAGATGGTCATGTTCCCGCAATGAGAACATGACTCATCCACGAAGGCCACCTCAGTGTGCTTGATGCCCAGACACCTGAGGCAGCGATCGTGACCATCACCCGGTGCCAGGTAACGACCGCACCCAGAAACGCACGGGTGAAACGGCATCCTTACAAGGACAATCCGTCATCTTTATAAAGACGCACCCGTGGAGCTCTTTTAGAGAAATTTGCTCTTTTAGGAAATGCTCTTTTAGTGCTGAGGCGCACAGGGGAGATGGCCGCTTGCAACGCGACAGGCAAGCCTGAAGTACGCAGCCCACTCGACATTGGAACGACCACCGCTGAAGCGCCGTCTCGCCAACACAGAAAGCTTCCGAGAGCATGCTGAACTCGTAGTTCTCGAAATGAATATAGAGCAGAACGATGTTGTCGCTCGGCTCTGAAGCGAAAAAGCTGGTATGCATTGCACCTGCTGCCTATTATACTCACGCTGTGATCAGCAGCAGCTGGATGCAATAATTGCATGCCAATGTGCATTGGCTCGTTTAGTTACACTCGAAGTAGATTGGTCTATCGAAGCGATATCCCAATTCGTCGGTCACCGACGGGACTCGGAGTGACTGACTGAAAGGGAACAAAAGATCACTGATGAAGTGCCTACTGCTCCATTCATCCATGTGTTTTCAGTTTGTACTATCCTGGCCGTAGATTTAAGGTAATATTAGCCTCCACATGATCTACTAGTCATAATGAGTTCAGAAGAGTTCAGAATAAATCAAATATAACATTTTATTTGTCAGGTAAAACACAGGGTTGCGACACAGGGTTGCACCTGGCTGGAGATTTAAGAGAAAACATTCTCACAGACCCTGAGGAAGACACACCCCCTCCTCCGCAGAACAGAATTCTTCAAAGATTTTCAATCCTCTCATAATATAAGTGACTGCTGTGAAAATGAGACCATTTTACCATTCACAATGATGAGACCTTTGCAATGATACCAAAAATGAAGGCTAAAAACAACAGATTCACAAGACAAATAATATGTGGTATATAGATATTTGTAGTGAACTTTCGGTGAAGAAAGAGGGAGAGGGAGAGAGGAGATGGGAGAAGGGGGTCGTAAATGAACAAGGAGATAAGTTTGGTCAGGGTGGGGTCATTTACGCTCTCCTTCTCCAGATTAGTTTTATTGTTTTGTTGCATGGCATCTGTTTTGTGCGAGTTCCCTATCAAAAGCTACTCTTGATGCTGCGTTTCAATAACGCTAATGAGAACATTCTTTGTTCGACCGGTTGTGAAGCATTTGTGTCAAACACGCCAAGAATTGGCTTAAATAACCTTGGCAGGTGACGTCATTTAATTACGTGCACCTGAGGGTTATAAATAGACGTGAAATGGACACATCTTCAGGTTTCTTTGTCTTCAGAGACCGCATTGTGTGTTTGTGTCACGTTGCTGAAAGCAGTATCATTCAAAAGAAAGCATGTTGAAAGTGAAAGTGAAAGACTTCCTATCCACGTGCTTCGTATTAGGATTGTTTTCTCTCATGAGGAACAAGCCGCTGCACGCACATTAAGATCGCGCGTTGATCTGGCTGAGGATTAAGAAGCGTATTAATTTTCATAGATTTCTGTAATTTGTTCCATGAAGAGGGAGCAGCATACCTAAAAGCCTTTTTTCCCAGCTCAGTTCTAACCTTTGGAACTTGTTTTTTCAGCATTTAAAACAAGTTTTAAATCATAAAGATTCTGTTGGAGCGTGTTAAAATCAAGTTGTAATTGGGAAAGAGCCTGGTCTGCGGTGGGTGCTGAGCAATACAGTACAGTGTCATCTGCATAAAAATGAAATTTTCCTTTAGACACGTTACTATCAATGTTATTTATATAGAGAATAAAAAGTAGTGGCCCCAAGACTGACCCCTAAGGCACACCTTTTGTTATTTTGAGATAGCAAGAGGTGTTGCCCTTCCGCCTGCACACACTGAGTTCTGTCTGTAAGATAATTATCAAACCAGCTGACAGTTTGTTCAGAAAGTCCAGCCCTACATTATGATGCCCTAGGCGAAAAGAGACACTAGTAGGCTCTCTCTCCCCTAGAGGAGCATCATCGATCTTAAAAAAAAAAGGAGCCAACGCTCCCTACCAAGCCATGTGGAGCAACATCTACACTTGGTGGGAAAGCGTTTCACGCAGTGGATCAGACTGGTGCTGCCCTGTACATTATGGGGGTTCTGCAGGCATATCAGGCTGATCTTCTTAAAGATCTGAGCATCGGGAGGAAGCTTTCAACAAGTTTCTCCCTCACTGTGCTTAAGTGTCGGTGCTGTTGGCCACCCAGTCCTGACCCGGTCCAGCTCCTCTGAGGCAAGAGGCTCAAAGAGAGAGTGTAGCGAGTCGTGCGCCCCTCGTAAAGACTGAGGAACAGCTCGTAGCACGTAACAGCCAGAGATGAAGCCAGACCTAAGAACGGTCATTATGACCAAAGAGAGGTCCTGAGGCTGTGCACAGGACAAAGGGTGTGTCCCCTCGGGGAGGGCCACGGAAAATTCCAACAAAAGAGTAGGGGCTTCTTCCTGGCACCCTTAGGGGATCGCTGTACAACCTGTGAAATGTCACATGTTCGGTGGTGCCTGTCCGTGTTTCAGGACACCAAACATTTAACATTCCCCCCCAGCAAAACGAAGTGTCACAATTAGTGTCCCTTTCAAAGAAGTTGGCAGTGTGGAAGCTACTGCAAAATAATCTCTTCTTGGGTCGTAAAGACTGTAGAAAGGGCTACAGTATACGGTTTGTGTATCGTCCTCCGTGTTTCAACGTCGTGGTCTCCACTACTGTGAAACTGAAACAAGCATATTTGTTGACATAGGAATGGCAAATTCTGCTGGAAAAGGAGGTCATAGAACATCTTCCATTCCCAGACAGAGAGTCAGGCTGCTACAGCCAATATTTTCTGGTTCCCAGAAATTATGGGGGGTTGCGTCCAATTTTAGATTCTCGCGGACTGAAACGCTTTCTAAAGGCTGACAATCAATGATTGTTCTTTCAGATCCAATCAGGGGATTGGTTGGTGAGAATTGACACATACTTTCATCTAGAAATTTCCTGGGGTTCGCTTTCGGGGGCAAAGCTTACCAGTATCGGGTTCTTCCGTCCAGCCTAGCCTTGTCACCCCGCACATAAACAAAATAAATGGATGCAGCATTTGCATTAGCGACTGGCTGATTTAACCCAGTCATAAGAGCTTGCGCTTCAACATTGGGATGTTGTCCTTGCTCATCTAAAGTCTCTGGGGTTGAGACTCAATGCCAAGGAAAGCGTTTTCTTTTTTGCCCAGGGGACAATGCATTTAGGGGTTGTATGGAATTTGATTGCAATGCGGGCACAGCTGTCTCCTGCATATGTCGAATCCATTCTAAACATCCTGAAGGATTTCAGGCTAGGCCAGAAAGTTACTGTACATTACTTTCAGAAAGTTCTAGGTCTCATGGCGACTGCATCTACGGGAAACCTTTGGGTGTCCTGCACATGAGACCATTGCGGTTGTGGCTCAGAGCCAAGGGATTTAATCTAAGGGCCAATCCCCAGAAGCATATAAGGGTTACACGCTAAGGGCTTCGTACCCACTCTATGTGGTTCAGACCCCGGTTTCTGACTTTGGGTCCCACTCTAGTCACGTGTTGTCATCGTGAGATGCTAATGGCAGACGCTTCCCTCACGGGCTGGAGAGCGATCTTAAATCACCGTCCAGTCCAAGGGATCTGGAGAGGTAATCTTCTCGACAGGCACATCAATTGCCTCGAAATGATGGCTGTATTTCGGGGCCCTGAAATAAATCCTCCAGCAGGGGCTACCACGTCCTAGTGTGGGGGGGAAAGACTGTGGTAGTCACTTACATAAGCCGCCAGGACAGACTGTTCCCATTAGCATTATTGAAATGCAGCATCGAGAGTAGCTTTTGATAGGGAACATCTCGGGTTACTTGACTGTAATCCTGTTCCCTGAAAAAGCGTGAATGAGATGCTGTGCCTCAATGCCGCACCCTGGACGTCTCTTCAGACAAAGGTGTAACCTGAAGATGTGTCCATTTCACATCTATTTATAACCCTCAGGTGCATGTAATTAAATGATGTCACCTGCCGAGGTTATTTAAGCCAATTCTTGGCATGTTTGACACACATGCTTCACAACTGGTTGAACAAAGAATGTTCTCATTTGCGTTTTTGAAACGCAGCATCTCATTCCCGCCTTTTCAGGGAACAGGGTTACAATCAAGTAACCCGAGACATTCCTGGTGTTTGGTTTCTTGCTGGATGAAGAACTATCAGCTTCAGCTCAACCTTGCCAAGACAAATCTGCTTGTGGTTTCAGCCAACCCAACACTTCATCACAATACGACTGACATTGTGGTAACCACAGCAATAGTTGGGACAAAAATAGTTGTGAAAATAGATGTGCATTAAGGCTAGAGCACCTTCAGTGATTTCATCCTCAGTGAGGTTTGGCCTGGTCAAACCTCCACAGACAGCGTGCATCCTGAGCGAGATCCAGTTCACAGACCAAAAATGTACAAACTTTATTAAGATTGGGCCATATCAGCACTCACCCTAATCGCACATGTACATATCGGAAATGTCTATTTGATGTCTGCATTAACATATGCAAGATACATTTTTTTAGAGTGTTTGCTCATCTGCAATACGTCTCTAAGACATTTCCTGTACTTAACAAGGCAAGTAAAGTTTGATTATTATTGATTTATGTTATTCTGTATGTAAGGATTACATGTAGAAATACAGTGGTGGCCAAAATTATTAGAACACTAGTATTTTCACCAGTTAAAAAATGGTTTTAAGTGTACATTTCCAAACATTCATTTTGCCATTAATTGTAATAATCCAGTGAGATTTTTGTTTGCTCAAGGAGTCTGACAGCAGCCAGTGCTCCACACAGAGATCTGATCTCAACATCATCCAGTCTGTCTGGAATGACATGAAGAAACAGTACAAACTGAGACAGGCTAAATCCAGATAATCTGTGGCAATGTTGCTAAGATGCTTTAAGGGTGTTTTCACACCCCTTTAAAAGAACCAAACCCAGACCCCTTTAAGTGGACCAGGAGGTGAACAAGTGAAAAAGTACCCAGTTTTCTTTGTGTTCACACTATTGCAGCTCCTGAAATAGGACTCAGATCCTTTTTTGGTGCACTTAAGCAGTAATGGTGTCTCAGACCTCTTTGTGTTCATACTGTTGCTTTTTGGATCTAGTTCAGTGTTTGAAGGCTGACATTATGGAATATTTTTATCTTTTGCACAAAAATATAAGTTTCGTACACTTGCAATATTTATTTTATTTTCCTTATTTATGTCATCATGTTTATTTTATAACACACAGGGTTTCTGCAGGATTTTTAAGCTCAAATGTAAGACTTTTTAAGTCCTGCACAGATAAAATTAATGCCATATGAGTTGGGTGGGGCAATGTTAATGTCAAACATATTAAACTGTAAAATTACTATAAAAAGCATGATTTACAGTTACAGGTTTTCACAAAAATAATAATAAAAATAATACAATGAAATAAAATGTCAAATTTCAGCCTTTAAATTTCAAACCATTTTTAAGAAAAGAGTCAAAAATCAAATGTATCAATTATTATATTAATGGTTTAATATCAATTATTATTTTAAACCAGCAGAAGGGCTGTAAAAAAAAAGTGAATTCATTCTCTGCCAGCAGGTGCGCTTTCAGAACTGCATAAAGATAGACTTTGAAACGTGCGGCGCTCATATTTATCCAATGAAATCATAGCCTTTTTCATTTTAATCATCACATTAAGCTATATGGCAATTGTCTTTCAGTCCCCATTGTACTTTTTATGGCCTTAAATTTGATACAATTAAATGTAAGACTTTTTAAGGACCAGCGGAAAAGGCATGCTGACATTAAAATGTTAAATTAAATTGGACAAATAAAATAAAATATACTAAACTACTTTAAAGCTGCAGTCAAAGAGTTTTGCCTCTTTGTCGGCATCTCTGTTTGAAAACCTGCAATTGCAGCTGTGTGTGGAATTATATTCCATGCGTGGGGTTGTGCTCCAGCGTGGATGAATCTTTTGAGGTGAATGCATGGCAGTCAGTCACGGCACCGGTGTGGATATTTACTGTACTTCGCAATCACAGATTCTAGCCTACGTCTTGGAATATATGACCCAAATAAGAATTTTCACCGTATACTGTCATCTAAACAAGTAAGTAACAAGTCTGCCACGTTTGTTCTGACCAACTGAGGGAAAAAGGATTACAATAAATCGTGCTACCAATGGTGATTAAGTGTAACGATCGGTTAGCTCATATCACATCAAACAGTGCAAATTATTATTATTGTTATACTTTGTTCTCAAATTATTAATGTTAACATCAGCATTGCGTGACTATGAGTATAGTGTGTATTAGCGTATGATTTCTGTACAGTCTATTCTCTAATTGTCATACCATTCGAATTTAATATTAAGAAATTTTTTAACTAGGGGTGTGATGAGACACTTATCCCACGAGACACGAGACTGGGTTCACGAGAACGAGACAAGATTTTTAGACTTTTTTTAAAAGAATTCCTCAATGATGAAATATATAGGGAAAAATGGTCTTTTATTCAACTGAAAAACACAAAATGCAAAAAAATTTATGCAGTAATAAACAACATGTAAATACTGCAAAATATTTTACCACAAACTGAACTGACCGGCAAGTAATTGCACAAAAATTATAAATGGTATAAATAAAAATAAATAATAAACAACACAAATATCCCTTTAAAGTGGAAGTGAAGCAGTCAGTCAAGTTTACATTATTTAGTAAACTGATTTCCACTTTAATAAAAAAATATATAATAAACACGATTAATGTATCCATTTAAAAGAATAAAGTAGTGGTTCCCAAACTGGGGAGCGGGCAAGGCTGAGGGATAGTTAGGGCCTAAATAGGTTCCGAAATTCCGTTACAATTTTTCTGGATTCCATTTTTTTTCCGTTTTAATTTTTCTCGACTCATTTTTAATACTTCAATTAAATTGTATTAATTAAAAAGCATTTCTAATTAATTAAAATCATGCAACTAAAATGTTTGTTTCATTTTAGTAGTAGTAGTAGTAGGCAATGTACATTCTACTGACAAATAGTTATAGGCACAATGTCTTCAAATCAAACTGGACTTTTATTTTGACGGGTTGCCGTGAATACCTTTACAGTTCTGTGTATGTGATATGACGCTAGTTTTACTCAAATCAAACGCTAAAATGCTCATGAAATGACTCTCAGCGCAGTTCTGGAGATGTTGTTCATGTGTTTACGTCCTCATTTAGTGAGACGGAAGACGCTGAAATCACCGCGAGTGTCAGGCGCACTTCAGTGTGTGTGTAGTAAATGAAACCGCGCATCTGCGCCATTCATTAACAGAGACACACAGAACATGCAGGATTCATATTTAAATCGACTTTTGCGGCTTAATATTTACAGATACTGGCTTAATATTTACAGATACTAGTCCATATTGTGATTTGATTTAAGTGTAATGACCTACTTTTGATTAATTCATTCAAAATTTGAAAAATTCCGTGATATTCCGCATTAAACTGTGAATTCTATTTGTATGACTGGATAAAGACTACACTGCGTAATTTTCACGCTATTCATGCAGCCACTTGCCTGTTGTGAACAAAATATCTTATATACCACCACTGGTGAACGAGCCAGGGTAATGCAAATATATCTGAAAGGTCTTGCGAGGATATCGTCACATTCTCGCGAGACCAGTCAAACCCCTACTTTTAACCCAAAAAGCAAATTATGCTCCCTTCGTCTTTAAAATACAGATCTTGTGTAATCCCAGGCTATCTGTAATCAGATGCACATTTAAAACTGGAATATAATTTAATTTCATTCACATGTGTTTCATAAACACATAATCCTTTCTGGATTACAGTGCGCCACCAAAATGATAAAAATGAATTATTCTAGCTGCTGTGAGAAAAGGCTATAAACGATGCGCCACCTGCAGGATCCACACATGCGATACAGCCTACTAGCCGGGACAACTTCTTTATGTTTACAGACGTGACGTAATGACGCAGTGCCATGCTCGAATTTCCCACCGAAAACCTACCTGTACCACTCAAATTAGAAAACATTATTATAAGCTTACCGTTGGGAACCGGACTAAAGTAAGGAGATAGTTTTGAACATTGGCTGGTCATGTTCTTGCTCAAATATTGATTTCGGATCATTTTTAACCAAAAAAGTTACGGACTGCAGCTTTAAATTTTTCAGGTGCAGTACAGGTATCCTTAAATACAGCATTAAAGTAAGAAATGTACTAATCAAATGAAAAAAAAAATCATTAATATCATTATTCGTATGAATAATAGATTCTACTGATTCTCATATTAGGCTGCTGTACTAGAACTACATACTGCACAGATTGATACACATGCAATTTCTTTCCCAGATGTTTACATTCGATTGAGACAAAACCAACTGTGTTTATGTAAAACATGGGTGTTTTTGACAGTTGAAACAATAAACGCTAAAGAGAGTGTAGTTTAGCCGCCGCTGGGATGTAGCCTATATCAAAAAGTTTAAACTGGCAAGGCGCACAGCCGTATCTCTCTTACACAGTTTGGAAGCAGTCGAAATTAAAATAAACGAGTGTACATTGTGAGCGAACAATTTGTAGAGATCTGCCAGAAGAAGCAGCCACTATGAACAGCTGATTTGTACGGAAACATCTGATGGCCAAATTACATCGGAATTCGCAAATGGAAAAATCAAGTGAGCCCCGGACGATTTGTGTTCACAATGCACGTTTTTAGCAAACCGTACCTTTAGCCGAAAGTGAACCGTACTAAGACCACCTCCCGAGATGGTCTCGGTTCGGTTCGCTACTGAGGGGAGTGTTCACATATGGGCCAAAAATCACGCGTGTGAAAAGTGTGAAAACACCCTAAGAGACCAACTGTCAAACAGTTTCAGAGAGTCTGATGGCCGCTGCGTCCAACGTGATACCTTTTGGCCTGCTGTACATGAGGCCTTTACAGTGGTAGCCCGAGGGGAAACCCGCTTCACATGATCAAGGCCATGCAGCGATGCTTACGTGCCTTAGACATGTGGAGGAAACCATGGTTCCTGTCGCAAGGCCCAGTGCTGGGGACTCCATGTCGTCACTTTATGCTAATGACGGATGCCTCCCTCATGGGCTGGGGAGCAGTCTTTGAGAGCAGTCCACATCACTGGGCACCTCAATCAGGGAGCAGACATCCTGTTGAGACAGGATCCGAAGCTCGGGGAATGCAGGCTCCACCCGAGGTGGTGGAGCAGATATGAAGGGTGTTCGACAAGGCACAAGTGGACTTGTTTGTTTCTCGAGAGACCTCACATTGTCCCCTCTGGTTCTCTCGGATGCTATGGTACAGATGTGGCCGAAGCTGTGTCTGTACGCATTTCCCCCCATTACTCTGCTCCTGGGAGTTCTAGACAGAGTGCGCCTGGACGGGGTTCGTCTGCTGCTAGTAGCCCTGTTCTGGCCGGGCCGTGCATTGTTCTCAGACCTGGTGGCCCTTCTCGACATCTCTACGTGGGGGATTCCAGTCAGGAGGGGCTCCATCTTTTACCCCCGCCCGGAGTTGTGGAAACAGATCATACTCATACTACAGATACATTCATTGAGACCATACTCCAGTCCAGAGCTCGACCCACGAGGAAATCATATGCATCAAAGTGGGATCTTTGCAATTCTTGGTGCAGCAAACGTCAATTGGACCCAGTTAACTTCAGGTCGGTTCAGTGCTGGAGTTCCTGCAGGAACGGTTCTCCACAAGGTTATACCCCTCCACCTTGAAGGTATATGTGGCGGCCTTAGCTGTTTACCACGCACCTCTTGGTGGTCAGTCATTGGGGAGAAACCCACTTCTTACGCATTTCTTCCATGGTGCCCTTAGGCTGAGGCCTCCGGCATGCTCTAGACTCCAGCCATGGGATTTGGCCGTGGTTCTGGAGGCTCTCTGTAAACCTCCTTTTGAAGGAGGTTTTGGAGAAGTACCGTACAGTCAAGACTGTACTGCTTTTGGCCATCTCTTCCCTGAAGAGAGCCAGTGACCTTCAGGCCCTTTCCATGGCTCCTTCCTGTCTTGAGTTTGCGCCTGATATGGCCAGAGCTTTCCTATACCCCTGTCCCCGTCACTATACTGTCAAAAAGCACCGTCTTTTGGATGAGACGTTAAACAGAGGTCCTGACTCTCTGTGGTCATTAAAAATCCCATGGCACTTCTCGTAAAGAGTAGGGGTGTAACCCCGGTGTCCTGGCCAAAACTGCCCCCCTGGCCTTTGTCATGGCCAATCATGGCCTCCTAATAATCCCCAAACACTTGATTGGCTCTATGACTCTCTCTCCTCTCCACCTGTAGCTGGTGTGTGGTGAGCACACTGGCGCCGTTGTCCTGTGGCTTCCGTCGCATCATCCAAGTGGATGCTGCACACTGGTGGTGGTTGAGGAGAAACCCCCCCACATGATTTTGTAAAGCACTTTGGGTGTACAAAAATACACAATAAAGCGCTATATAAATGTATCATTCATTCATCATTCATTCATTCATATTTGTCTGCTATGGTCCTCCTAAGAAAGGTCTCCCTCTAACCAAGCAGACCCTAAGCAGGTGGATAGTGGATGCTATTTCAATAGCTTACGAGTCATCTGATCTCCACTCTCCATTGGGGGTCAGGGCTCACTGTACTAGAAGTATGGCAGCCTCCAGGGACTTTCTTTCTGGTGTTTCCTTATACGGCATTTGCAACGCTGCGGAATGGTCCAATCTGCTTACATTCGTCAGGTTCTATAACCTTGACTGGACGCCACTCCTGGTGCATCTGTTCTCTCGTCCTAGCTGTGCTCCTCCAAACTAGGCAGGGATTCGTAATTATGGTGGCATGGGTATATCATTCCCAAACCATTTCGACGCACCGTGAGTTCCTGTAGGGGAACGTCACTAGGTTATGTATGTAACCCTAGTTTCCCAAGAGAATGAGACACTGAGTCTTGTGCCATACTTCTTGCATCCATGTGAGTGCTTCCTTCTCAATTCAGAAGCTGTCGCTGTATCCACGGCACATGCTTTCATGCTTCCTGGTCATTACGTCACCCGTGACGTCTCGCCATTCTATTGGACTGATTTCACACGTGATTCAGTGCGTGGTCATGCAGACGCATTCCCAAAGCGTTTTGACCCAGCATCTCATTCCCTCGGGGAAATAGGGTTACTTACATAACCTAGTGATGTTCATAATACATGATTGTGAAATATGTAGTTCTGTTTATGGGTCATGCCACAAAATCGGTGCCATTTGCGTCCCTTAGAAAGGATCAAACATATAATCAAGCAAATAAATTTGTGATTTAAAAAACATAGCAATACTATGTATTCTTTCATCAATATTAAATTTAAAAAGTCAATTAAATATTATTTTAAATAATTTAAATAGCATTTATGCTGATAAAGGTCCCTCATTATGATTTTTCTTTTTCAGCAGGAATTTTAATTAGCAAAATGACATAAAAATCACATTTGCATATTGTTCTAAATACAGTCTCATTTTATTGGTGTCCCCTGATTTCATGTCAATCCTGTTACCCTCATCAAAAAACCCTTGTAAAATAATGTACATTCAAGTAACATCATCTCTCAGTCAGGATTGCTACATTTAAAACACAAGAATGTTTCTCTCACTTCTCTATAATATTCTATTTCGGATGATTTATGAGGTTTTTACTTTTACCATTTTTAAAATGTATATTAAAAAAGTTATTTATTACTTTCAATATAATCAATATCTACAAGTAACACCCTTTCAAAGTGTCCAACATGTGCTTTTGTGAACATGACTATTAGCTAGCAATTAGCAAATTTGTTTGAAATCGTCAAACCTGTTACTGTCAACTTGTTACTTTTTAGAGTAACAGGTTTCAACATGTGGGTAACAGGGATAACATAGATTAGGTTTTTTTAACCTCAAAGAAAGGTTTTTTCTCAGTTCCAAAAATGGAATGAACTACAGGAACAATTTGTGGCAGAAATGGTCTAATGTTTTCGAGTGTTTTTAAATACTTCACACAACTTTTCCTAGCACTTCAAAGCTTTAAGTATTACAGAATTTGAAAGTTATTTTTAAGGTGATGACATTATTTGTTCATCCTGCTGATTGGCTTCATCACTCTGTCTCCTCTCCACCAATAAGCTGGTGTGTGGTGGGCGTTCTGGCACAATATGGCTGCCGTCGTATCATCCAGGTGGATGCTGCACACTGGTGGTGGTTAAGGAGATTCCCCCCTTCTATGTAAAGTGCTTTGAGTGCCAAGAAAAATGCAATATAAATGTAAGGAATTATTATTATTTACTATTATCCTTCATAGGTTGCCCCCATTTATCAAACTAAAAGTTTCATAATGTAGGAAAGCAAATACTTATTTAAAAATAAAAAATACATTAAATTACCACTAGTAGATGGCTGCAGAGAAATACTTATAGGCTTATTTGCCATTTCCACTCCCTAATATATATATTTTTGTATTTATTAAATTATATTTAGACATGAATGACAGTAATAAAAGTTAAGGTAACACTTTATTTCGATAGTCCACTTTAGACATTCTATTAACAGAAAGTAACTTTGCAACTACATGTCAGCTAGCAGTTAGTAGAGTATTAGTAGACTGTCTGCTTAATATCTTCTAACACTTTCTTTGTCAACTTATTCTACTAACCCTAAACCTACCCTAAGTCTACTCTGAGAGTTAGTAGACATGTAGTTGCAAATTAATGAGAATCCATTGACATGTAGTTGACATGTAGTTACAAAGTTACTTATAGTTAGTAGAATGTCTTAAGTGGACTATCGAAATAAAGTTTAACCAAAGTTAAATTTATCTGCATCTCAACTACCCAGACAGCACAAGTACATCTGTAAGACATCTGCTAAATATCTGGGAAACATATGCTGTGTAATCTGATAAACATCTCAGAAGCAGTTTTACATGCATTCTAATAAATGTCTATTTGACTGTTAATAAGATGGAATGACACAGCAAAATTACCATACGCTACCATGCGCATTGCACACTGTTCTTAAAAACCCAGAAAGTCAATAATATAAATTTAAGCGATAGAATATAAAATGACAAGTATGGGTGTCACAGATCAGCCAGGCTCATCCACCACTCAGTCACAGCGCACACTAGGCGCGTTTCCATTACCCTTCAAATTGCGCAAATTGAAATTGCGAATTGAAAATACGCTTAATGGAAACGCGTCAAATTCGCAAAAATGGCCATATATCGCAAAAAAGTTTTTACGCTCGCATGAGGTGGTTTTTCAGGCAATGCGAAAAAGGATTAATTCGCAAAACTGCAATGGAAACGGCTTTTTCGCATTTACAGGTCACATGGCGTATGTAAAAAGTCATATGATCATTCTTCAATGTACTATAACCTCCAAGAAACACTTCATAAGTGGCCGCGCTCCAGTATAAGGGGCTTTCCCTACTATTAATACTAAGACAATTTACATTGCACACGTCTGCGGTGCAGTGTGGCTCTGATACGGTCACTGAAGCTGATTACGGCCACTCAATGCTTGTGTTAATGTTTTTATACAGTCTATGGTTTATTCCAGCCATGCCACGCACGTTTCTGAAGCGGCTTTCTTTGCTGCTTCTGTAAAGATACACACATAAGCCTCCTTTGAATAAATATAGCCAAATCCGTCAAAATCCCACCAAAATCCGTTGCCATGACTTATCGCGAGAGGCAAAAGGTTACGTTTTAGCCGCATAACATTGGTTAATGGAAACGCCGTCATTTCGCAATACTTTTGATCGACATTCAGAAAATATCGCCAAAGTTTTGCGCAAATCTGTAATGGAAACGCGCCTACTGTCACCTGAATACTGATTGCACGCACCTGTTTGGAATTTGCACTCTCATCAGGACTCCTACAAAAGCACACACCTCACTTCACTCCAGTGTCCAGTCTCATTCATATGAACTGGACTCTCTATGCTATCTGTGCGATACATTGAGCTACCTACCTGCCATGTGTACTTACCTTCTGTGTCTCCTCCAGTGTGTTTTCCTGTGCTCAGTTCCTACGACAGTTCCAGTTGTCATCTCCGTGGGGATATTCTCATTACTCGTCGTCTGAGGTGTGTGCTGTCTTCTGTCTCCCTTCCACGATCTCCTGCGAAACCAGAGATTGTGCTATATTCTCCATCAATTCAGAGAACTGCTCCATTGCCACAACTCCATGTCCATCAAGAGCCCAGTCGAGAAACAGTCAGTTGACATTCCACCCTGTTACGCCCCCTCCAGTGATGTATTCTGCCCGAAAAAAGCCTCCCAGTTACTGCTGCACCGACCATGGGACTGTGCAATAGATCTGATTCCGGGTGAGCCAGTGCCCCGTGGAAAAATGTATTCATTATCACTCCCCAAACAGAAGGCCATGGAGGAGTACATTGAGGAGGCTTTACATCACGGCTACATCCGCCCTTCTACGTCCCCTGCTTCTTCGAGGAGTTCCAACCACCATCAAGGAACTTCAGCGCATCCTGGGATTCTTGAACTTTTATAGAAGATTCATCCACAACTACAGCTCCATAACCAGTCCACTCACTAGTCTGTTGAGAAACAAGCCCAAATCTCTGTCCTGGTCACCAGCTGCAACTGAAGCCTTTGAAGCCCTCAAGAAAGCCTTCACCTGTGCACCGCTCCTCATCCATCCAGACCTCAACAGGCCCTTCGTTGTGGAGGTGGACGCTTCCACTACCGGGGTAGGAGTGGTGCTGTCTCAGCAGCAGGGGTCTCCAGCCAAACTCCATCCATGTGTCTTCTCTCGCAAACTCAGCCTGGCGGAGAGAAACTACGATATCGGCAACAGAGAACTCCTTGCCATTAAGCTGGCCCTGGAGGAATGGAGGCATTGGTTGGAGGGTGCACAACATCCATTCACTGTCCTCACTGACCACAAAAATCTGCAATATCTGCGAGACGCCAAGAGACTTAATCCCAGGCACGATGGGCATTCTTTTTCATTCAATTAAATTTTACCATCTCCTATCGTCCAGGTCCTAAAAATGTGAAAGCGTACGCTCTCTCTCATCTTCATGCTCCTGAAGAGGTCAGTGAGGAACCGGAATCCATTATCTTCAAGGAAATCATCGTAAGCCCCATCCAATGGTCCCCCAATCCAGCCGCCTCCTCCAATGCTTCCACGGCCACTCCGCTGGGCTGTCCACAAGGATTGCAGTATGTCACCAGAGCACAACGCACTCCCCTGATTCACTCCGCTCACACTTCTCTGGGCACTGGCCACCCAGGGGCCAACAACACCATCTCGCTGCTGAAGGATTGCTTCTGCTGGCCCAATATGGCCAGGGATGTGAGAAGGTTCGTCCAAGGCTGTGTAGCATCTGGACCAATCAAACACATAATTTTTCATTTGATTTAACAAATCAGTTATTCATTAGATTAACAAATCGTCACAGTCCCCTCACCCAATAAACTGGAGGCCAGGATGTCTGCAACGACACCAGGCCCCCCCTGGTTACCATGGCAACCCTGACACCAGATACATTTACGACCTAATGGAATGTGAGCAGGGAAAATCACTGCATGTCCCATAGCAAGAGGCAAATGCACAGTAGAAATGGACTTTTCTACTAATTAATTCATAAGAATATCCTTCAGGTCATGTATGTTGTGTTGTGTATGTATGTTGTCTTTGAGATTTTATACTGTTTTATGCAGGCTTATGATGGAAACACTCATGTTCACCATGTTTAGTATCTATGAATTTGCCTTCTGATGATCTAAACGAGCGTGTATATTATATGTTGGTACATAGGCAATATATTAGTGTCCTGAGAA
>NW_015505993.1:489400-490796 GCF_001515645.1 Sinocyclocheilus grahami
AATTAACGTTCTTAGAATTAACAAGACAGTTGACCCTGAGAGGTCAGCTAAATATCTACAGCGGATCTAAATATTTATAATTAATTATAACTAGTTATGATTAATTATTCATATTTCCCCATGAGCTGATTCGCTACAGATTTTGGTGGAGAGAATGCGGGCATGATAAAACAAAAGTTATGAGTTTTAAACCTAAAACTCAACCTAAAAGTGTGTGCGTGACTTGAGATATGCTGGTGTGTCCCTATTTGCTGGCTTGTATAAATGCGGTTAAAGTAGGGGCTTGAATTTGTACCTCTATTATGATTGAAAGAGTCTTTATGTATTTCATGCTTAATGGTATCAGTGTAAGGTTAATCTGACTTTAGCAAAGGAAACCCTAATTTCAGTATTAAAGCATAAATCTGTTCTGACAAAGCATAAGTCTGAATCTCAACTCAGCGGCATGTCCAAACTGTACCATAATGTATAATGCTTCAGTGAAGAAATCACAAAATTGCAGTATTGTTTAAATTGTTTATTAGAGAAGCACTCACAGAAGTGCTTATTTAATGCAACAAGTCTTGAAGGACTGAAAGCACCACGTTCTAAAATAGGCAGACACTAAACTGCTTGAATTGCACTGGCATGCATTGGTTACCGTGACAACAACTTGGCACAGGAAGCGTTAACTCCACATAGCACACGCGGCACCTGGCGACGCCATGTTGTAAACAAACCACCTAAGCTAACACGACTTAGCATAGTTTCATCTTAGGCTATTAGAGGTTAGCACCCCTTTACTTCGAGCTTTTAAATACAGCATGTGTGTATGCAGTGTGAAGTAATTTGAACTTAACCTAATCCCTAGTTTTCCCTTTTTGTCCTTCTTTTTCTTCTCTCTCTATGTTTCTCAATCTTTAATTCGTCTCAGCGAATTTAACTATCTTAGATGTATCCTTCCTGAATGCTATGGCTCAGTTACTAGCTAATTAAATCTAAATTTAATTACATTTGAACTGTCTATCTAGAGAAGAATCATTAAGTTATTGTGTGCTTTTAGTGGCACAGTGAATAACGCGCTACGGAGGGCGGGGCACACATATGGCATGGCAACAGCATGGGAGATGAACACGCAGCAGCTGTGACCAGACATGGTGTGTTGCCCAACACAAATCAGTTGATCACGAGTGCTACTATTTGTTCCTAATACCAGATTGATTACCTTGTTTTAATAATAGCAGTCAGCTAATTTTAAATCCATTTACATGTATGCCCCCTTTGTTTTGATGTTCGCTCTGAACCTCAAAAGGAACCAGAGACACTTCTATTTTTGATTTGTTTATTTTCAACATGTGCCCTAATTTTATGACCCTGTTACACAAGTCATCTAGACAAACACTAGGGCATAACTATC
>NW_015505993.1:500006-500878 GCF_001515645.1 Sinocyclocheilus grahami
ATGCAGATAAAGTGGGGGGTTGAATTGGTACCACTATTATGATTGGAAATGTATTTCTGTATTTCATGCTTAATGGTATCAGTGTAAGGTTAATCTGACTTTAGCAAAGGAAACCCTAATTTCAGTATAAATCTGTTAATCTGTTCTGACAAAGCATAAGTCTGAATCTCAACTCAGCGGCATGTCCAAACTGTACCATAATGTATAATGCTTCAGTGAAGAAATCACAAAATTGCAGTATTGTTTAAATTGTTTCTTTGAAGAAGAAATCTCAGTACAGTTATATAAAGGTAGATTGCTCCTCTTTCTACAGCATAAAGGCCTTATAGTTTATAATTAGATTGAAGCAATTCATCTATACTTTGACTGCATATATACAAGCCTAGCAACCTGGTGGTCATTACTGTGTTTTACTCGCTGAGTGAAATTAAAGGTGTAATACTGTACTTTAGTATTCATGTGTGAGGCACACATAACTACATATATGTTTAAACCGGTTTTAACTTACAGTAAACCCGTTTTGTAATTCTTTAAACAAGTGCAAGAAGTTTATTGTTACATTAGAGAAGCACTCACAGAAGTGCTTATTTAATGCAACAAGTCTTGAAGGACTGAAAGCACCACGTTCTAAAATAGGCAGACACTAAACTGCTTGAATTGCACTGGCATGCATTGGTTACCGTGACAACAACTTGGCACAGGAAGCGTTAACTCCACATAGCACACGCGGCACCTGGCGACGCCATGTTGTAAACAAACCACCTAAGCTAACACGACTTAGCATAGTTTCATCTTAGGCTATTAGAGGTTAGCACCCCTTTACTTCGAGCTTTTAAATACAGCATGTGTGTATGCAGTGTGAAGTAATTTGA